>NC_133534.1:120460924-120766034 GCF_048544455.1 Silene latifolia
AATGATTATAGAAGAAACACTCTTCTTTTCTAGGTGGAAACCGAGTGGGGGAAGAAAAAGGACTCAATGCATGGCCAAGATGCTCTTCACAAAAGAAATTAGGCATGCAAAGCTAGTTATTTAGGTTAATCATCATGTTTTCCACTTAACATAAACAAAACACAATATTAACCTTATTCCCTCCATTTTTTCGGCACTTATAAAATGGGAGGTCCATTTTATATTTTGTCATTTGTCAATTGTCACATGTCACTAGTCATGTGTAATTGTAATGTATTTTTAACATATTAAAAATCAACGTATTAATAAAAATACGTCATGTACAAAATCGACTTAGTAATTCATAATTACTTGTACCAAAACGGTTTACCAATTATAAATCACAACATCTTTTATTTATAATATATTATTCATTCAGTTTCAATTGTTTCGTAAACAATGATTTTATCTAAGTAATAAAATAATTTGATTACTTAGACCGTATCTTATTTAATCGAATTACAATAAGATACGTCTATAATACTCACAAAATCGTCCGTCAATTTTAAACAATTTAATTAACTCGTATCAGCATACGATCAATTAAATAATCAATTAAGAGTGTTACCCTTTAGGTATGACCTAAGGGGATCAACTGATCACCACCGTCGCACGACAGTAATGTCAAACTCTAGTCAGCCAATCATTACCGATGTGTGTGGACCAGTTGACTGTAAAATATTACTTCCCACATGTATTCTTAAAATGAGACTTAAACATGTGATCATCATGATCGACAGTTGTGATCGCATTATTGTCGGAGGACACATATTCCAACAATGAGTCGAGTTACATGGGATAGCTGGGATGTGCCACCGTCTGATGATAGAGTCTTCCGCTGTAGCATGATTAGTTTATCAAACATTTCTTTTAGTTGTTGGTTTTGAGAACATGTAACCGTATTTTGATATTTGGTTTGGATTGTAACCTTTCACTAAAGTTATACTATTTAAATGTTGTTTCGTTATTGTCTTATGATTATCATTGCCTCGGGCAACCGAGATGGTAGCATCTTTATACCTGAGTGGTCCTGGTAAGGCACTTGGAGTATGGGGGTGTTAATATTATATATATGGTGTTAGGGAAGTTTGAGTAGCTTGTGACCTAAGCCCACTCGATCGAGTGCCCCTCACTCGATCGAGTAGGTGTAGATGTGACGACTTAGAGGCATTCTAAATTCGGGCTACTCGATCGAGTAGGGCCAGCTCGATCGAGTGCCTAACCCACTCGATCGAGTAGCACTGTTACAGGAACTTTGCGAAAAATGAATTGTTTGAATGATTTTATTTTTGCATATTCTGATGTTTATCATAGTTATGGAAGATTAGTAACATGTTTGGGTTGTCCTATTGGTTATGCTTGGGTCCGTGCTTGACTTATAGATGACATTTGGTGGGAATAGATGTGACACAAAGGTTTCTTTTATTGCATTCATTTTACATCCTCAACGTTTACAAGCAAGCTTAACTTATTTATTATCTAAAAGACTCGTTACTTATTTCCTGAAATTTCCATACTTACATTATACACAAATTGTTACATGCATGTCTTTCATGATTGATCATAATCATTCTCATAAGTAGTCGGTGTATATAAGTTAATGCTAACTGAAATTGCTGAGTAATGTCGATAAGTTGCGATATGTGTCCGGTTAGGTAGCTGGAAGGTCGTTTGATGGTGAACTTCGGGGACGAAGTTCCTTTTTAGAGGGGAAGAGTAATGTCGCAAAAAAAAAGCCGAAATTATAACAATTGTTGCCATATGTTTGTAATGTTATATAATGCCCTTGTTATATTTCATGTACGAGTTTATAATTATTCCTAATAATTTTGTAGAATAGTTTACTATATTTCTAATGCGTTTTATAACATATGTGTTTTATAATATTTAGGGAAGAAATTTGTTGCGTTAAGTGAAGATTTGTTGAGTTTCAAATGTTTGAGAAAAATTTTTTTTTTTGGTAAAAGGTAAGTTTCTCATTAAGAATGAAACAAACTATTACAAACAACCACAACGGTTCTATTTTGGGAGACAAGGAAATTCAACCATTGTTGATCAAATTAAGCCAAGTCTCCTCATTCAAACTAAGTTTACATTTTTGCCAAGAATAAGATCTAAATTTCAACAAGGCACTAATTTTATCCAAGACATAATTAGGATGCATCAGACTTCCTTCAATTCGCACCCTATTCCTTTGGATCCAAACTTCATAGAAAAGAGCTTGCACCCAAGCAAGGGCTACCTTCTTCTTTACACTTGACCATGGTTTCCTGGAAATCCAAACTAGCAGGTTGACATTGGGCATGGCTAAGTTAAGTTTAGTCTTCACCAGCTGCAAGAGACGGCAAGTATACTGACATTGCTGAAATAAGTGACCATGGGTTTCAGCAGCAGCTCCACATAACAAACACAAATCATCTTGAATAATACCCAAATGGTAAAGTTTATCCTTAAGATGTAATGCTTCCCTAGCTATCAACCAGTTAATGAAATTGTGCTTTGGAATGCACCAAGAATTCCATACTGGTTTGTGCCAATTCACAGTAGTGTGTTTTTCTCTCGGCCAAAGTGATAACCACTAGAAATGGAGTAACGCAAGAGAAGCGGACCACGACGGACATATAACCAGAGGCCAGTTTATCTTTAACTTTCCAAATAGTTTTCCAACTCCAAGAAACATCAGCTTTAGGAGAATAAGAATGCCAACTGGTACCTTTCATATAAATATGGTGTACCCACCTGACCCAAAGGCTATCTCGGTTTAGTATACTGACCACCAAACCGGTTTGCCTATAGCAAAGATAGTTCCAAATGAAACTATCTCTGATCCCTAATCCACCCTCAGCTCTAGGGGTGCAAATTTTCTCCCAATTGACCATAGGAAATCTTATATACTCAGTAGTTCCATCCCAAAGGTAGTTCCTACACAATGCATCAATTCTTCTCAGAACTCCTTTGGGCAGCACAAAAATAGTAGCCCAGTAACCATAAAGAGAGGAAAGCATGAATTGACAAGGGTTAATCGCGAGAATAGGATAACTTCTTAGCACCAAACCCCTAATTCTAGCAAAGTGACAGCATCAATGAGAACGAGCAATGCTTGATCGAGAGCCGCGAGAGGTAATTGGGACTCCCAAATATTTAAAAGGGAGAGTACCCTCCATGAAACCAGAAACCTGCAAAACATCAGCTCTAACTGAAGGATGAACTCCATTAAAATAGATATTTGACTTCATTGAGTTCATTTGCAATCCAGTGGCTGCAGAGAAAGTGGCAAAGGCCCTAAGCAAGATCATAATGGACTTAGTATCACCTTTAGAAAACATAAGAAGGTCGTCTGCAAACATCAAATGAGATAGCTTGAGATGACCACAGAGAGGGTGAAATCTAAAGGGTAAAATGCTGGTTACATGAGAAAGAACCCTGGTAAGATACTCCATGGTGATGGTGAAGAGGAGGGGGAGATGGGGTCCCCTTGTCTCAACCCTTTAGCTCCTTTGAAGTAACCAAAGTTAACACCATTAAGAACCAGAGAGTAAGATGCAGTTCTTACACAAACCATAACCAGGTTAGTAAACTTAGGAGGGAAATTCAAGGCATTCATCATTTGTTCAATAAACTCCCAATTCACAGAATCATAAGCCTTTTTTAAATCAATCTTCATCAAACAACGAGGGGACACAGTCTTCCTATTGTATAATCTTACAATGTCTTGACAGATGAGAATGTTTTCAATGATATTTCTTTTTTGAATAAAACCACCTTGATTGATACTAACAATCTCAGGTAAGATGGCAGCCAATCTGGTACATAGAATCTTGGAAATAGCTTTATAAATCACATTGCAGCACGAGATAGGTCTAAACTGTGTCACATTCAAAGGTAGTTCACATTTGGGGAGCAAGGAAATAAAGGTATGGTTAACCTGTTGTAACAATTTCCCAGTGTGGAAGAAATCCAATACAGCATTGCAGACCTCATCCCCTACAATAACCAGGCATCTTTATAAAAGGAACTGGAGAATCCATCGAGCCCTGGAGCTTTGTGCCCGGGGATAGAAAAAAATTGCATCCTTGACTTCTTTTGGAGTGACAGGCTGCAGTAAGGTGTCCCAGTGAGCCAGGGTACAAATTTTACCCTGCTGCACCACTGAAGCACAGACAGGAGTAGTGGCAGTGGAAGACCCAAGCAGTTGAGTATAGTAATTGAGAAAGGCATTCTGAATTTGATCACCCTCAGTGTGAATGTTCCCATTCACATCTACAATTCTAAAAATTTTATTCTTAGAGCACCTTCCCCTAATCACACTGTGAAAATATTTAGTATTGTCATCTCCATTGTTGACCCAAGTAACTTTAGATTTTTGCATTAGAAAACTATCACAAGCAGCTTGCAAATCTCTATAAGTTTTAGTAGCTGCTCTATCTTGTTCAATAAGAGTAGCATCCAGAGGGTTAAGCTTTAAATCAGACTGAATATTATCCATAATTTTCCAGGCATGAGTAGCATTATTCTCAATATCAGCAAACAATTGACTATTCAATTGTTTTAGAGGCTGCTTAAGACTCTTCAATTTCTTCACAAGAACATACATTTTGGTACCTTGCAGAAGATTAGTCCAATGTTGTTGCACACAAGGAATGAAATCATCTACCTGACTCCACATGCTGAAATATTTGAAACTTTTCCTACCCACAAAGGCATGTTGGGAATCTTGAATAATACAGGGTGAGTGATCAAAATAACCTTCATTATGAAAGTGAGCATAAGAATCCACCCTCTCAACCAGCCATTTCTGGTTAACCAGAACTCTATCCAGTCTTGAGTAAACTCTAGTGGCAAGATCTTGCTTGTTGTTCCATGTGTAAAAGGAACCAGTGGCAGGACTATCCATAAGATGACAGTAATCAATACAAGACTGGAAATCATCCATTTCTTCCAGAGTAGTTATTCCCCCTAATCTTTCAGTGGGGCTTAGGACACTATTAAAATCACCACACAAAACCCAGGGAGTATTAATGCTATCAGAGAGGTTACAAAGAGTAGACCAGAGTGCTTTTCTGTCCACAGTATCATTAAAAGCATAAATCATTGAGCAATGGAAAACAAATTGAGAACTGACTTCAGTAACTTGCATATGAACTAGTTGTGCTGAGTAATGAAGAAAAGTGACATGAAAAATAAGAGGATTCCACAAAACCCAGACTCTTTCTCCAGGGTGACAAGAAGTATTAGTAGAAATTGACCAACCATCACACATATTTGATCTAACAGCATTTAGAGACAAAGGTTTTACCTTTGTCTCAAGGAGGCCAAACAGTCCAACCTGATTATGGTGCAAAAACCATTTCACTTGCTTTTGTTTGGTCAAACTGTTAAGCCCCCTAACATTCCAGAAGCCAAAACTATGCATTACTCCCAGATGGGAGTAACACACTACCTTTTGTACCAATTCCAACCTTAGGTGTAGCATTATTCAATGCATCCACAAAAGTATATCTTGTTGAAATTGGCAAAGCACTCTTGCCTGCTCTTATAATTTCTTGCCTACTCGGGGTAACACCAGGTCTAGCAGGGGTATTCACCGTCTGCATACGAGCCATTCTTATTCCAAGTGACTTGAAGACGATGTTGCACTTCCTCTGGGGTTTTGTTAGGTTCAGCAGAGGCAGGAGTAGTCACTGGAGTTACAGGCTTAACAGGGGGAGGCACCACCACCACTGGAGGAGTGTTAGGGGCAACAGGTATAAGCACAGCAGGTTTCTTGGCAACCCATTGTTTCGAAGGAGGTGGAGGCTTGGATTTTTTTGGTCCAGGCTTCCTGCACTGAGCACTTTCATGCCCAGTGCCCCCACAAACAGAGCAAGCTACGGGTTTCCATTCACATTCAACTACTACCTTCACTACATGACCATCTTCATCAAGGAATTTAACAGACCCAGGCAAAGATTTACCAAAGGGAACTTCAAGCAAGACCCTAGCAAACCCTAATCTGGTCTTATCCTCAGTAGCCGTGTCACAGCGAAGGAATTTTCCCAATAATCCAGTAATTTTAGGCAAACTTTTACCCCAGAATTTCAAGGGTAAATCCAACAATTTAACCCATACTGGAACATTCATCACATTCTCCTTAGTAAGAACAACATTTTCATGCCAACTTCGCACAATTAATGGCTTATTATCAAACAAAAAATGTCCTTGCTTAAGGATAATCTCTTTATCAGCAGTGTTCTTAAAGCGCACGAGAAAAATCCCATCAGGTAAGAATGATACCTTGTCGATAGGATAATTTGCCCAGATGCGTCGAATGAAACCTTCCACTACATCCCAAGGAGGGTTAGCCCCAAGAATGAAACAGTAGACAGAGGATTTCCAGTAAGCCAGCTCCTCCTGAACATCCTCTGGCATAATCTGCATCAAATCCCCTGGTTCCTCCTCAATTGGTTCCAAAGTTGCTTTCTTTTTCCCTTGAACACGCCATCCTTCATCATTGTCATCTATTTCCAGCGTTTCTAGGTCATAAGGAGCAATACCAGTAATATCATTAACATTCCTCTCTTTCGTAGCATCAGCAGAAGAAGGAACTTTCTTATTATTTTGTTTAGATGTTGAAGATGAGCCAGCAACATGAGTATTTTTAGATTTTTGTGAATTTTTCGAAGCAGATTGATGAATTACTGCCATGGCTGCGCTCAAAATTCAATGACGATACCCTAGATTTCAGAGCTTTCTCTCTCCTGATTCTCTCTCATATTTTTCCTTTGACAAAAATTTTAATGTTTGAGAAAATTAGTTGAGCTTATAATGTTTGTGGAAGAAGTTGTTGTGTTATAGTAGGAAGATGGTCCTAATGAGACGACATGTTTTGAACAGTAGCGAGGTTGTCATTAGTAGTCACGTTGTGTGTATATGAATCATACATTGTTGAGTATGTGATAGGGTTGTTGGCTACATGTAGCATGTTCGGTAATTCGAATAGTGGTTTTTGAAGGTTTGAACATGTGGTGTGTGTTAGACAGTTGATGACGATGGTGTAATGGCATGATGTTTTTAGAGAGTTGTGACCCTATGTCAGGTAAATGGTGATGTCAAACTGGGTGTCATGATTTGTGGTTCGGGAGAGGGTGAGTCGAACTTCAGGGACGAAGTTCTTTTTAAGGGGGGAAGACTGTAATACCCGCCCTTTTAGGTGATAACCGTTAGGAATGCATGAAAGAGGTGCCTTGTGTCTTGTTTAACCTTAGGAGTGTGTGATACTCGATAGAGTAGAGGCTACTCGATCGAGTAGCTTGGGTAATCGATCGAGTAGGGGCCACTCGATCGAGTAAGTGGGTTACTCGATCAAGTAGCAACTTTTCAGCGAGGGTTTATAATCGTGTTTTGATAAATCGCAAATCATTTCCGCCTCTTTCCTTCAGACCTAGATGTCGCCTTTCTCCTTTCCCTTCACCATAACTTCTTCCATGGGAGCTTGTGAGGATGTTAGTGCCTTGGGGATGCGTTGCTTGAGTCGGTAGCGGTCTTAACGCCGATCTAGGATGCGTAGGTATGTCATTGTCATCATCTTTGTCTTGGTTGTTCCTTGTAGGGTTGTATTGGTAGTAATATGCTTGTATGCTGTTTTTATCGGGATTGCTTGCTTAGTTGATGTCGTATGGTTGATCGAGGAATCGCTGCTTTTGGTTAAAGGTAGGTTCGCCTACTCAGTTTCTGTTGGTGGTCTAGTGTGTCGGTTGTTGTATTGTTGTTGTGAACGTATGGCTGAGTATATGTGGTAATCAGTTGGTGTATGCTGTTTTGTTAGTTGTTGTTGTATTGCAGCTGTTTGTGATTGATTGTCTTTGGTTCTCGAGGTGCGTCCTCGGCTGAGTGGAGTCACTTGCAGGAGTGGCTTCACGCCCTAGTTTCGCCCTCCGTGGAACCCGCCACGGTAGGGGATGTGCACATTAATGGGACAGGGTTTATCGCTTGGTATGATGAGCGGGGATTTGGTGGGTACGGCTGCGGTCCCCCACTGGCAGGGCTGGTCCAGTGGACAATCGGTGATGGAGATTGGTTGGAGTGGTTGTGACTGGTGTGCGTGTTTGATTGTGTTTGTAATGTGTTGATAGTTGATTGTTGTGTCTTGCCTCAGTTACTGACCTTGTGTGGTTTGTCTTGTTTGTTTTGTTGTGTCTGCCGTGATCCCTTATGGTGAGCAGTCAGTCTTAGCAGGTATTGTCTGTGATAGTACCTGGAGTCCTGGCAGGGATGAGTCTTCACGGGCAACTTTATTTTAGTAGTTATATAGCTTGGACGAGTTGTATCTTTATTATTAGTAGTTTGGTTGTATCGCTTGTAAAATAATTTTAAATGTTCTTTTATTGACCTTTGATGATTACTTTCCTCGGGCAACCGAGATGGTGATGCCCTTATATGCTAGGGAAGGTCTTGTTAAGGCTCCTTGGTATATGGGGGTGTCACACGGCACTTCTCCCACGGAACCTTGTTTTGCCAAAGCACGTCATGGGCCGTTACCGATTTGTGAGGCAATGAAACCGGTGAAAGGTTGAATAAGCTTGCATTTGTGGAGTCGCCACCAATTTATTGTGAAAAATTGGAAACCGTTCGAATACCTCGTGTCATATCAAGACACAAATTAATGACATGAACACTAAGAACTCATTACCCTTAGCATTCTATGTCTAGAATGACTCTCGAGATGCCAATGGACACTGATGTCCTGAGATATCTAGAGTAAGGGGTGAGGGTACGTATCAGGAAGTTCTTTAATTCGAACACCTAATCCCGCCCGCCTCAATATCGGCCTCTACTAATGATTAGGGAAGTCGTTCATATTTGATATGTTGTCGATGTAATGCATGCAATGCAACAAACATGGATTAATCCTAGCATGTGAAATTAGATTATGTCGGTTAACACGTGTTTTAGCAAACAATTTGATCGAAGTAAATGTTAGATTCAATACATGTGAATGTCATACAATTAAATCATACATAATAAAAATTATGATAAATGAATAACAGTAATTAAAACTACAAAAATTACAAGCTTTAGATTATCTACGTTAAAAGCACGCTCAAAGACGGGATTTCAAATAAGAAAATAAAAGAAAAATAAAACTAGAATTAAAATAGTTGATTTAAACCGTAATTAGTAGCTACGTCAAAGCGAGAAAGAGTTCAGAGGCAGAAACCAACCCAGAACAGGCGCAGCATCTGCTGCGTCCTCTGGAAGAGGCGCAGCACTTCATGTGTCTGTTCTCGAGCTGGGTTCTGGCTGTGAAGTCAGAATCGCAACACTGTTATTGTTCGTTGGTATATTTAAGATGGATTATTGATATTAGACTCGAATTGAAGTGTTTTAACCGATCATATATATCTGGGCAAGTCATAAAACGAATTAAAACGAGAAATTACAGTAGTTTACATGATTATGATTATACGATGAACTCGTGTCGGAAATAGAAAAAGGCGAAACTTGAGGTTAGATTAAGAAGAAACGGGGCAAATAAGATTCAGAAGAAAACTTATGTATGAAATTGGGACTCCAGAACCTCGACATGAACAAGTCGAAACCCCGAAGAATCGATTTGAATTAAAACGGCGAATACCCGCAAGTATTGAATTACTCGGGATTAAGGACGAATTAAGCATTGTAAATAAAAGGGAGTTGTTAAAATATGATTTTTATACTGAAATAACAAAGATAACGAAGGAAAATTAAAGAATAAGAAAAGGAGGAAATTTGCAGGAAGTCGAGGAGGAAGAAGAAGAGCAGGAGCAATAGGCAGCCTCTGGAAGAGGCGCAGCAAGGCTGCGATCCTTCCTGAAGGCGCAGCTGCTGCTGCGTTTCTTCTCGACGTCTGACCTCTGTTGTTTCGTAAAAACGGCTTTAAAAGGTGGATTTTAAATCGGTTTTCAAACGTGCTCTTGATATAGATTTACATTAATTGATACAAAATAAAAGTACAATAATAAAATGGGATTTACACCCTCAGACTTACATGTTTGACGAAACGAGATTGACTAAAGTTATCGTTCAGTGATTGCTCGACTCGAATATGCATGGAAAGTGCCCTCGTTAGAGGATTTAGTAGATTGATTAGGTTGATTAAAGGTGGAGTTGGTCAAGTTGGTCGGTCTATGCAACGTGACTGGGACTCGAAATGATCTGAGCTTACGTGGTCGATTGATCAAGCACATAGGCGTCGAAAGGCAATAGCGTAATCTAGAATGCAGAGAGAGAGAGAGAGAGAGAGAGAGAGAGAGAGAGAGAGAGAGAGAGAGAGAGAGAGAGAGAGAGAGAGAGAGAGAGAAAGAGAAAAAAAAAAAAAAGGGCAGAACACTCGTGTGCCAAATATGGAGGTCAAAGGCCTCTATTTATTCTAAACATATGGAAGAGTTTTGGAATGACACGGATTTAGAAACTGTAGATACCTCATTTCTGCACCTCCCGCCAAACACCCAGTTATGATTGGGCCGCATGTTTAACATATGTCGCGATTTTATGATGTCTCGTAAATCGGTTAATAAAAGGTAACTCATACACTTGTGTCTACCTCATGGTTGTCGTCTAGGTGTCATTACGGTCGTATTGGCAGTAATTAGAGTACATTTGGAGTCTGGGTCAAAAACCGTCTTCATTTCCTAAAACCGTCAAATCCCGAGTCAAAAAGCAATGTGCTTGTCTACTTAAGGCTAGGATGTCATAAAATGTTAGGAGTATATCTCATTTTTAGTCCCATGTCACTCCTTTCGGCTAAACTTAAATTTTACATTGCAAAATGTGCATTTCATTTAGTTAAAATGACAACCCGACTTTTAGGCCCGTTTTATGAGGTGATAACGACTTTTTTGGGCCAGGCCTATTTCATATAAAGTTCTATACCTCTTTCTTAGCTTTCCAACGCCACCAAAATCACTTTAATCCGAGTCTTGTAGGGAAAGTTATGCATAAAATACGACACGCTGTCAAACGCGTTTTCTCGCGCAGAAGAATCCTACCTGAGAAAGGACGCAGTAAGTACTGCGCCTCTTCTAAGGGACGCAGCACCCGTTGCGCCTTTTCTCAAGGCTTTCTTTTCGTCCAAGTTTCCGTGTTTCAACTAAATCGGTTGTTTCCGGATCTTTCTTTCCTATTCCTTTCCAAATTCTACCCTTATCATGATTCCTCCGTGTGTTCAGTATAAATAGAGACCTTTGGCCTCACATATTTTTCACGCGAATGTCCGCCCTTCTCTTCTCCCTTTGTATTCTAAGACCTTGCTCTAAGCTTCTTGACGTCTACGTGCTTGATCAAATCGACCACGTAAGGTCAGATCATTCTGAGTACCAGTCACGTTGCATGACCGACCAATTTGACCACTACACCATAATCAATAATTCAATTTATTTTAATTCCTTTTTCAAGGGCACTTTCATATTTGCATAGATCGAGTCGAGTTACCACTAAAAACCGATTTAGTTAAATCTCGCGACGCTAACATGTAAGTTTGAGGGTGTAAAATCCCAACTTTATTTATTTATTTTCCGTATTTAATTTATGTACGAATTTATATCATAAGCATGCTCAAAACCGTCTTTTAAAATCACCTTTTAAAACCTTTTAACGGAAATAACACAGATCTGACGTGGGGAAGAATCGCATCAACTGATGCGACTTCTGGAAAGGGCGCAGCACCTGCTGCGCCTCTTCCGGGGTCGCTTTCGATTCTTTGCACTTCTTCTTCTTCCTCGGGTTTTTGTTCTTTTCGTCTTTTATTTTTCTTTCTTCGTTCTTTCCCTTATTTCACCTAATAATTTTCAAATTAGTTTTTATGAATCCTTTTCAATAATTTTCGACTTAAATCCCTTAAAATTAATATTTGCGGGTTTTTATCATAAATTCAAACCCGGATTTTAGAGACTCGATTTATCCGTATCAAGTCTCTTGAATTCGTCTTTGTACATATTGCTCTTTATTTTTCATATTTTGTTTTCTTTTGTTTTCAACCGTCTTTAATTAAAGTTTTGTATATAAATCAATTCCGGCATCTTAAATAATATCTAACCGTATTAAACCGTTGTATTCTCACTTTTAATTCGTTTTATAACAATATTAGCATGTATGTAATCTGTTAATCACTTCAACTCGAGTTCTAATATCAATAATCGGCCTTAAATTACTAACGAACATTAGCAACCCACGAGTATGACTTTCACAGTCAGAATCCAACTGGAGAACAAACGCAGGAAGTGTTGCGCCCCTTCCAAGGGACGCAACAGATGTTGCGCCTGTTCCGAGTTAGCTTCTGCCTCTGACCTCTTCTCGCTTTGACGTAGGGTTTCTAATTAGGATTTTAATTAACTATTATTCTTATTATCACCATAATTCGACATATTTTCCATATTTTCTATTTTCTATTTTATTTCTTTATTTTTATTTTCCAATTTTCCTTATTTTCCAAAATTCCTTGTTTTCCAAATTTCCTTGTTTTCCAAATTTCCTTATTTTCCAAATTTCCTTATTTTTCCAATTTTCTAATTTTTCTTATTTCATTTATTCTTTTCTTTTATTTCTAAAACTCTTTTGGGCATGTTTATGACGTAAATTCAAGTTTAACAATTGTAATTTATTTCTTTATTTCATATTTATTTTGTATGATTTATTTACTTGATCTTTCACATGTAATTAATCTAACATCCTACTTCGACCCAATTGACTGCTAATTAATTGTTCACCGACTTAGTTTAATTCACATGCTAGGATTAAAACGTTGGATGTTGCATTACATGCATATAATCGACAACATATCAAGTATGAATAACTTCCCTAATCATTAGTAGAGGCCACTATTGAGGCGGGCGGGATTAGGTGTTCAGTAAAAGGACTTCCTAATACGTACCCTCACCCCTTACTCTGTGAACATCCGTGTTCATTGGTGATACCGTCGTAGAGTATCAAAAATAAAATTTATAATCCAAACTACTACTATGGATAGTGGCAGTCAAGGTCGAACCACAAGGAGGCATGAAATTTAAAGTTGTCTAATTTAAGTCTAAAGTAACAGTTTTAGGAGGTTTGATTTGAATGATTCTATAACTAAAGGCAATAAAATTAAAACTAAACTAAAGCAAACAAATGAGGAATTAAAGAAAATAGATGAAATCAAATATTAAAAGGATGCTAAGATGGTCGGTTCACTGTAGTTTCGACGGCAGTATCCTAGGTAAGTCCGAAATAATCACGCAAGACGGGAAAATAAGAAGTCCTCTCGGTCTATTCTTAATAGGTAGCATCTTTCGATCTAGCTACGGGTCCCTAAGTATCACTAGTACTGACTCTCGCCCTGAAAAGTGATTCTTAAAAGCCTAAATTTTACCTATCTTTCGATCTCAGTATAATTTAGTCGTTTCAGTTGTGTTTAGCTTTGGGGGAGATTGCATTTGCATGTAGTGTAGTTTGCATATAGAAAATTTGAAAATTTTGAGAGAATTTGTGTGTTTTTGCTTGCTTTTGGACTACTTTTCCTCTTGCTTATCCTAATGATAGCTTATGGCTAATGATTTATTCTTTTATGATGGGATAATTGTTACATGGGGATGTCTTGAAATAGTAGGTGGGAGATGGAAAATGAACCGAATAGGCTTGATCTTGACTATTGGCAAGCTACAAAATTAGTAAGGTAGAGCCTCTTTAGACCGATGCATCCATATCCGGTCTCTCTTAGATGAGTGTAGGTGTCTCCTTATGATGTGTGTTTCATCAAAAAGCACAAGTATGGTCTTCATTTCATCTCTTTATAAGCATGCATTCATTTGTTATAACATTTTGGAGTCATTCACATGATTATAATTGCCTTTTTGACCCCTTCACAAACATTTATCCCTAGCTACATTATAATTTGCTTACCTTGTTGAGCTAGTAGCTTTGTTTGGTTTTGTTTGGGTGCTCAATTGTGATTTGGTTCAAAATTTGGAATATCATGTGAGCTTGGTCTTAATGCGCAAGAAAAAAAGAGAAAAAGGATGAAATAAATGAAGAATTGAAATGAAAAAAAATGAGAAAGAAAAGAATGAAAAAAAGAAATGAAAAAAAAAGCATGAAAAAAAAAGGAAGTATGATTTGAAAAGAAAGGAGAAGAAGAAGTTGATGTGAGAAACTCTCATGCATTATTCACATATTTTGGAGAGGCACAGAATTGAATTAGACTAAGCATGTGTAGTAGGACGACCTAGTCACAAACGCGAGTTTCTCTAGGACCCGGTCTATGGTTGGCACTAATATCGATAGGTGGGTGTCTCTAAGCCTAAACAATTTATCATTATCAATGCATTTCTAAATTAACATGACTAATTAGTAATTTGCATGTGTGACCCAATATCCCTAGACACTTTCTTTATTATTGTTTTTATTTTATTTGCATAACAAACCAACCAACAACCGATAAGCCAACCTCGAAACAATTCAATCCATAGAACTTGTTTAGTAAACTCCCGTCTCTTTGTGGTTCGACCCCTATTACTACATTTATTTGTGTTTAGGGAATTTATCTTTGCATGGGTGTGCGATAGCCTATCAATGATGAGCTATCACTTGACGATGAACTTACGGGCTGTCATAAATCATTCCGCGTATCAAACATGCGGCCCAATCATCCCTGGGTGGTTGGCGGGAGGTGTAGAAATGAAGTATCTACAAGTCGTTCATCTAGAAGTGTGAGTTGCTCGAACCTTCGACGGGTCCATTCCGCCTCAGGGACTTGACTTTCTCGTAGGATGCGTTGAGATGGTAATTCCAACTCCACGGGCTGCACTGCCTCCATACCGTATGTTAGGTAGAAGGGTGTTGCTCCTGTTGGTGTTCGAATGGAGGTTCGGTATCCCTAGAGTGCGAATGGGAGTTTTCTCGGCCAATCGCGATAATTGTCCTGCATCTTCTTGATGATGGTGACAAGTGTTTTGTTTGCTGCCTCTACCGCTCCGTTGGTTTGGGGACGATAGGGGGAGGAACGGTGTCGTTTGATTTTGTATTTGTCTAACAATGCTTGCGTTTCGGCTCAGAAGTGGGAGCCTTTGTCGCTGATGATTTCATGGGATGCCCTATATCTACAGATGATATTGTCTTGGATGAACTTGCCCACTGGTTTGGCAGTCAAGACTGCATAGGATTGTGCTTTTACCCATTTGGTGAAGTAGTCGATTGCGACGAGGACAAAGCAATGTCCTTTGGTGCCTATCGGGTTGACTTTGTCGATGATGTCGATGCCCCAGGTCGAGAAAGGCCAGGGTGATGTCATGGTGTATAAAAGGGATGGTGGTATGTGTTGTGTGTTGGCGAAGATTTGGCAATTGTGGCAATGTCTGACGTAGTTTCTGCAATCGGCTTCCATGGTGGTCCAATAGTAGCCTAACCGCATGATTTTTCGGCTAGCATAATTGCACTTATGTGAGGGCCACATTCTCTGTTGTGGACCTCTTCCATGAATTTCTTCGCTTTATGGTGGTCAATGCAAAGGAGAAGGATCCCCTGGGTGTTCTTTTGTATAGTTGTTCTTGGTTTATCACGAATAGTGATGCAAGAAAGCGGTGGCTTTTTTTCCTCTTGTAT
Source organism: Silene latifolia (assembly GCF_048544455.1). Taxonomy (NCBI): domain Eukaryota; kingdom Viridiplantae; phylum Streptophyta; class Magnoliopsida; order Caryophyllales; family Caryophyllaceae; genus Silene; species Silene latifolia. Next base: position 120,476,555 of record NC_133534.1, read on the forward strand.
CAGAGTTATGAGGGAATTCATTTTTGGTTTTGTAGTTGAGGATGGCTTGGTACAAAGGTTCGACATGGTTTTCCTCGTCGTTGCTGATAGCACAGATCTGAGCTGGCTCGCTCCTTCTATCGACACATAAAGGCATAGATGTCATGTCGTCGGGTATGTTGACGAGCACGGCAAGGTTTGGTAGGGCATCGATAAATTGGTTTTCTTCCCGTGGCAAGTGGAAGTAGTCGATTTAGTCGAAGAATTCAGCTTCTTGGTTAATTTTTGCTTGGTATGGTGCTAGGCTGTCGCTTCGGATTTTCCATGATCCGGGCACTTGATTGATGATGAGTGAGGAATCGTCGTGGACTCTCAACTTCTTGATGCCAAGTGTTATGGCTGCTTGTAGGCTGATGAGGCATGCTTCGTATTCGGTGACATTGTTAGTGACGGCGAAGTCTAGTTTGACTGAGATCGGAATGTATCCCCCTTCTGGTGATATTAGGACTCCTACCCTGAAACCTCTCAGGGCTTCGTCAGGGAGTGACTATGTGTCGAAGTATAGGTCTCATGCGTCGGTGTCGGTACAAAGGATGTGTTCGTCAGGGAGTGACCATGTGTCGGTCGTTGGATCCTCATTGACGAGATTTTCTGTTAGAAAATCGGCGACTGCCCTTCCCTTGATAACCTTGAGGGGTACGAATTTGAGGTCAAATTCAGATAACATGAGTGTCCACCTGAACAACCTTCCGCTTAACACGGACTTTTCGAAGATGTATTTGACGGGGTCCATCTTGGAGTAGATGTGAACCGTGTAGCTGAGCATATATTGTCGTAGCTTCTTTGTTGACCAAACCAAAGCATGGCATGTCTTTTCCTATTGGGTGTATCTTGTTTCGTATTCGATGAACTGTTTGCTGATGTAGTAGATGGCTTGTTCTTTGCTGTCGTCTGTTTGCGCTAGCATTGCTCCCACACCCGTGTCGGTGACGGTCAAGTATAGGAATAAAGGAATTCCCTGCTGAGGTGACATAAGGACAGGAGGTTTGGATTAGATTCCTTTATCCTGTCGAAGGCCTTTTGATAATTGTCGTCCCAATCGGTGTGATCGGTGGTGCGGAGCTTCTTGTAAATAGGTTCACAAATCATAGCGAGTTTGGCTATAAAGCGGCTGATGTATTGGACTTGACCAAAAAATCCCTAAATCTCCTTCTCGTGCTTAGGCCGAGGCATCTGTTGGAGAGCCTTGATTTTTGTGGGATCGATTTTGATGCCCCTTTTGCTGACGACGTGGGCCAAGAGTTTTGCGGAGGTGACCCCGAATGCACACTTCTGAGGATTTAGTCTCATGTTGTATTTTCGAAAGCGAGCGAAGAATTTTCGAACGGTGCTGATGTGGCTGTCTCGTTCTTTTAATTTGACGATCATGTCATCGACGTATACCTCCACTTCCTTGTGCATCATGTCATGTAGGAGAGTGGTGGCGTTTCTTTGATAGGTCGCTCCGGCGTTGATAAGGCCGAAGGGCTTGACAGTGTAGCAATATGTACCCCCCTACATAGTGAATACAGTCTTGTGCATGTCTTCTTCAGCCATTTTGATTTGGTTGTACCCATCATACCCGTCCATGAATGATAATAGGGCGTGCTCGGCGGTGTTGTCTACCAAGATGTCAACATGTGGCAGAGGGAAGTCGTCTTTTAGACTTGCTTTGTTTAGGTCTCTGAAGTCGACGCATACCCGAATTCTCCGATCTTTCTTTTGTACGGGGACTATGTTGGCCACCCAGTCAGAATATTCAGAAACTTGGATGAACCGGCTTTGAATTATTTGTCTACCTCTTCCTTGATTTTCAGGGCCCCCTCAAGGCGCATTCGGCACAACTTTTGCTTCACGCGTTTAGCTCTGGGCTTAATGCGTATCTTGTGCTCTGCAATTCTCTGTCGGTCCCGGGCATGTCTTTGTAGGACCATGCGAATACGTCCTTGTATTCGTGCAAGAGGACGATGAATTGTTTTCTTTCGAAGGGGTCAAGGGCGGTCCCTATCCTTAGTTCTTGAGGTGCATTGTCGGTCCCTACGTTGATGGTTTCGATCACCTCAATGATAGGTGTTCTATGTTCGCGCTTGTCGAGTTCTTTGGCTAGGTGAGGTGGGTAGTCACTCAAGTCAAATTCCTCATGTTCGTTCAGAATTGCATTGCAGTTAAATTGAGACAAGTCGTAAGCAAACTTAGCATTCATTAAGTCGTCCTGAGAGAAAAGCTCGGATAGGACAGACATCTCATGGGTAGTCAGAGGCGACGCAGTAGAGGAGGTGGCCCCTGGAACAAGCTCCAGATTACTACCTTCTGCGGGAGTAGGGGCGACTTTAGTTGACTCAGCCTCTGAGACAGCGACAACCTTGTGATGATATAGTGGAAAGGAGACTTTGTGAGGGATGTCGGGAGTGTTAGGACCTAAGACACACTCTGACTCAGACTTGTCATCAAACTCAGACTCGGACCCAGACTCGTCTTCACTTCCCTCTTTGAATATGGGGCTTTCTCCGGTTGTGATCTTGAGAGTGTGGCCTTGACGATCGGTCCACTTAACAGTCTTCCACCAGCCTTGGATAGCTTTCTCTGGGTTAGCATCAGAGATTAAGGCAGTGGGGTCGAACTGGTTGTCTTTGAGAGCAATCTTTATGATTTCCTCGTAGTTGCGATGCTTTATGTTGTCTTCTCCGAAAAGGAGGCTCACATCTCGCGCCGTCTAGGCAAGGGGTCGGTTCAGATTTGACCGATGCAGCTTTGGTGTTGTTGTCAGGGATGAAGTATCACTCTTGAAAGACTTTGATGGAGAGTGTCGTTGGGGTTCTCAATCAAACACATTTATATTTCTCAACAAACAACTAGTTAGTGGTTAAGTCGAGGTCGATCCACGGGACGGTGTGCTTTGGGTTCTAAGTATATCTATCTCAATTTATGCTAGTGTCACAATTGATTTAGGTTGGAGTTGGTGAGTCTAAACTAATAAAAGCAATAAAGTAAAACAAGCAATGGAGCAAATAAAGATGTAAACAAATAATAAAGGATACTAGGATGTCATGGGATCATAAGGGATTCATGGGGGTTGATCATACAAACATGTTCTCAATTGTAAAGCAAGCACTTATTGTTGTGATGGGATCGAGTTGGTGTATAAGCTTACAATCCCTAAGGAGGTTTGGGTCCAGGAGCCGAATCTATTAGATTGTACAACACCTACAAGTCGACTTAATCCTTTCTATTCAAGTATATGCATGGTCTAATGAGGCTCGAGTTAGTTTATATGCTTACAAACCTCATTGAAGGGATAGGTGATGGGTAAAAATGCAAGGATTCATAGGCTCGCATTTCATCAAACATAACATGTGCATAAGTTGAAATCATAACAAGCAAGCAAATTATTTATGAAAACATGTTAGATTAAGCATGAATCATTCCCCATGTTTGTTTCCCTTAATTACCCATTAATCCTAGCTAAAGGACTACTCACTCATGATCAAGTTTAACATGTTAATAGGGTTGTCAATCATACTAACAAAGCAAAACATGATGAATAAATTATGTGATTAACAATAATTAAACAAGAGTAAAAGGGATTATACCTATTTAAGATGATCCAAATAATAAAGCAAAGAATAAAAGAAGAGAACTTGATTGATTCATGAAGAATTATCAATTCTCCAATAATAACCCAATAATCTTCAATTACCCAATAATAATAAACTTGAACAATGATTAAGGAAAGATTAATATGTAATTTTATGGAATAATTGGGATTAATCTATTTTAATTTACTCCTAATCTAATCTAAGGAAGGTTTTCCCCTCATGGGACCTAATTGGGCTCCCTCTTGATTATTACAAATGGAGTATATATAGTAGTATATTATTAGGTTAACTAAGGATAGATTAGTAAATAACAATGCTAAGTTTTAAAGTGGGGAAATGCAAGTCTTGCGTGGAGATAAGCATATCGCGTCGCTAGTGCTACCACTATCCGCTTGGACCAGGAGAGGAGACGCTCGGATCAGGAGGGGAGAATCCGCTCGTCTCTTGCACGGGACGCTCGGATCTTGCTATGCAAGTCCGCTCGTCTTCTGTCCAATCCGCTTGGATTGTTGCATAGTGTGATCCTTTTGTTTCACGGCCTTTAATCTTCGCATACTCCTTATTCTTGCTTTGTCGGTCGTCATTCTTGCCTCCTCTTCATACTACTCCATCTACGATTGTCAACATCCTTCCAAATGCGCACGGGAGACGGGAATTCCGCCTCATTGTCTTCTTTCCTACAAGTCATACAAAATGCACTAGGAAAGCAAAGTAGAAAGGATTTGACGGATATAATGGCCATGAAATGTTATAATAGCATGCAAAATGGGCTCAATTAGGGGACTAAATGTGCGCAAATAAGAGTCACATCAAACATCCCCAAACCGAACCTTTACTCGTCCCGAGTAAATAGGTGACAAAAACTAAGACCTTTATTTAAACTAACCTACTAATATAGCCGATGTGAGATAATTAGCGGGTCTTACTCCGCCCCTTCAACTCACAAAAAGACAGTCATGAGGTAGGATGCCTTCTTGCAAGGCAAGGTGGGGCTTGCCAAAATGGCGACACATCCAAGCATTAAAGCACACAAAACAAGTAATGGATGTATCTACAAAAATGAATAGCCACTTTTTTCATCTAAGTGGCGGAAATTATCTACAAGGGAAGCAATCTAAGGGTACACACTCCATTATAGATACGGTTTCTTCAAACTACTAAGCCTAGAAGGATATCAATAAATCACCTCCAAGTTGTGTCAAGCTAGGGTACCTTTATCCTTAATTGTTAAATGCTTTCGTTAAGAGTAGACTCACTATGGTGTTAGAAACATTGTAGGATCGCGGAATTCCCCTCCTTGCCTAGACAAGAAGAAGGGTCGCTGTAATACCACTCAAATTTTATAGTGTCTTTATTTTCTAAACTCGAACTTCGCGGCGAATTTCTTTTAAGAAGGGAAAATTGTAATATCCAAATATTTTGATCATAAAATATTTTATTCTCTTTATGACTACTTATCTATATATTGGACCCAAACTTCTAGATTTTGGAGTTAAATCTATTTCCTATTTTCATCAATCTCATATTCCGTATTCCATAAACTCATATTTCCTATTTTCTATGTACACTTTAATATCCCAACTATTTAAGGCTTTAAACTCATATTCTACCCTAACTATATAAAGCCTCTCCTATTATCCCATACTCTAATTAGCGTTAAAGCTTTTCTTAATCTATTGTGCTAAGATTTGCGGCTGATCATGTTCTTGCCTCACAAGTCACAACAATACAAATATTTTTATCAAGTCCCTAGCTAATTCAGCGCACCCTTAGCCCAAATTATGTTTGTTTATCCTGTCTAGCTGTTTGGTCGAGTAATTGCGTCAGTGATTCAAGGTAACACAATTCTACCGATCCTATTATAATTATTATTGTTCGGGGTTATATGAATATATGTATATATTACATGTTTTTATGTGATAAATTGATTATTAAAGGTGATATGTGATAATTTCTTCTTTTAATATTATGTATCCTAATAATAGTCATTTTATTTTATATTATTAAGTTAATTATTCGGGATACGGGTTAAAGACGAGCGAATTATAATTGTGTGTTTGTGCATGGAATGAGGGTGAAGACTAGGCCGACATACTGTATGGTTTATTTTGAAATTGAGTGATGGTTGTGATTAGGAAAATAAAAAAACGGATTTGCGTGAAAGGTAACAAAGATTAGTGTGCGTAATTGAAATTGTGTGAGTGACGCGACATGGGTGAAATTATAATGGTGTCTATTGTCATCAACGTTGGCATGCAAAGATTAGCTTAGATTTGGTACGTACACATTACGTGGATTACTGGCCTTGATTAATTTAGATGGAGATTATTGGTTTTTATATTGTCTTTTTATTATCATTTCCTTTGACCTTGACTCGTAGTTGAGTAGCTTAAAGTTTTGTACTTTAAGTGTCGAGCAGTTCCTTTAATAGAATATTTGACAATATCGATAATGAAATTGAGATGGGAATTGGTTACTGGTATTGAGTTATCAGTTAGGGGGCCTTTGTGCCATCTTGTGTTTACGGTCTGAGTGACCAAGGTTACTGAGTTATATTATTTGAGTTTGAAATCGATATTGAGATGGATATATTGTTTCGCGGTCTTATCCGCCAGTTCACTCACCCCTTGTCTTTGGCTTAGGTTCGACGATGAGAATACGATAATTGGTTACTTTGGAGTATTATATTATGAGACGGAGTTATGAGATGAAACTTGGTTAATTATTGGGACGAGAGAGTGTATTATATTATGGAGTAGGTTTGAGCATGAGATGAGTTAACGGGGAGTGTTTTTATTATATTCTGTGTTTATTTTTATTTTTACATGTCTGTGTTTCCACGCCATGACCAAAAACTATTCTGCTTATATTGAGGTATTATCTGTTACTCAACTTTCCGGCTGACGTGTTTTCTCCCTTCTGGTCTACTCGTCATGGGGGTAGTTCCTTTCTGTCTTCTGATTTTCTTTTCAGGTCACTTCCGCTGCGGTTGAAAAAGGATTTTATTTCAAGTGAAGATTTTATTTAAAGATTTTGTAAAAGTTTTAGTTCATTTTGTTTTCATTTGTATAAAAGAGATATTGTAATAGAGACTTTGAATATTAATTATAATATCTCTGTATTTCGGCGCATTTTATATGTAAAAGTTAGTTTTAATTTAGCCGAAAATCAGGGGTGTTACAGTCGCCCCCTCTCTACCATGCACAAAAGTGGATTCGATGGATAAATGGATCATTTGTATTTGAGTTTCATATGGTAGTTTGCTTTTATTGTTGTTTTTCCCCCTCAATTTCTTGTGGCATTTGACATTTGAGAACATTTTCTTTTTGCCATTTCTTTTGATGTTTGGCATTTCAATACTTAACAACTTTCAACTTTTTGCATTTTCTTTTGAACATTTTCAAAGCTACCCCATTTGTAGTGAGGGTGCTTATATTTGAAGCATAGGAGTTTTCATTTTTGTTACTCCTGTTTTCTTTTGATGCAATTGCAAACTTTTTGACTTTTCATTTCAATGCTTGAACTCAAAATTTGAACAATTTTTTGTGCCCATTCCCTTTTGTTGACAAAATGTGGTAGAATGTGGAAGATGGTTGCATGGTTTCAAGGGTCACCTTGGAATAAACGGTAGCCAAGGAGTTATTACACCACAAGGTACTCTTGACTAGGCCTTAATCCATGGGTCAAAGGATACTAGCATGACACATCCTAGGGTGTTTTACAAGTATTCTAACAAGCAAAGTCTTAAGAAGAAAAAGTATCTACAAGGGCCTTATATACACTTGTCAAGCTTCCCAAATAGATGTTTTCACAAAAATTTTCCTAAATGCAGTTACATGCCATGATGCAACTAACATATATACAACTATAATGCATATGCTTCTACCAACTAGTATGCCATATAATCTAAATACAACTCCTAACAACACATAGATACACAAACCGCAACAACAAAATACACCACATCCTCCTTGACATGTAAGCCCATCCTCCTCATATGAATAACGAAAAGAAATGGAAGGGAAATAGAGATTAGAGCGATCATACCAAACGATCTTCATTTTTCCTTGACAATGCCTCAAATGTAGTGTTGTATCTATGTGAGAAGAGAACAAAAATAGAAGTATATACAATTCTACACTACTAAATTAAAAAACATGTTTTTGAGTTTTTTGAAATTTTCAAATTTTTATGGATTTTGTTTTTATGAAATTAAAGAACATGTTTTTGAGTTTTTTCGAGATTTTTCAAATTTTTATGCATTTTTTGAATATAAATTTGTTAGAGTGTCCCCGGCAATAATGCAACCACATTGTTGATCATATTGAGATCACATGTTTAAATCTCATATTAAGAATACATGAGGGAAAGTAATACTTCTTAGTCAACTGGTCCACACATATCGGTAATTATTGGCTGACTAGAGTTTGACATTACTGTCGTACGACGGTGGTGACCAGTTGATCCCCTAAGGTCATACCTATAGAGTAATGCTCTTAATTGATTATTTAATTAATTGTACGACGATACGGGTTAATTAAATTCCTTAAAATTGACGAGTGATTTTGTGAGTAAAATTACGTGTCTTATTGTAATTTGATTAAATAAGATTCGGTCTAAGTAATCGAATTGTTTCATTACTTAGATTAATATATTGTTTATGAAACAATTAAAAATAGAATGAATAATTTATTATAAATACAAGTTGTTGTAGTTTATAATATTATGACCCATTTTGGTACAAGTAATTATGAATTACTAATTATTTTTGTATGTGACATATTTAATTATATGATAATTTTTAATATGTTAAAAATACATTATAATGTAACATGTCAAGTAACATGTCACATATGTCACAATTGACAAATGACAAAAATAAAATGGACCTCCCTTTTATGGGTAATAACCGGTTTTATGGAGGGAGTATTAGGCTTGTGTTGTCTAATTTATTTATTTAAAAGAAACACAATGATGACCCATTTTCATAGCCATGCAAACCTATTATTCTTGGGAATAAAACAAGCTCATGCATTGGCTCCTCTCCTCCCATGCTACCCGGTTTCCCAAAGAGAAAAAGAAGAGTTGTTCTCTTATATTTTTCATTCTATAAGTTGTAAAAAAAGATACATGTTATTTTTTTTACTAGTGGTTCCTTTGACTCTACATTTTGACATAACAGGGAGAGCTCATAAAATCCTCCCTCTTGACCGAAATATTTAAGAGCATAATACAATTATTTTGTGTCAATTTTTAAGGTAGTTTTTATTAATACTAGTCTCATATTAATTTAAACTATTAAGGGTATTATCTTGGTACAATCCTTGGGGAGAGATTCTACACTTGAATCTTGTTCATCCATAAGGAAAGCTCAAGAACTAGCTAAGGTAGGCGACCTTACTAGTGCCCATATATCCGAAATATCAAATGTAAGGAACTGTTTTTCTCCTTACTCTTGTATTTGTTTTGCATACATAAGATCTTGAATTAATTTTATGACTAAATTAATTATTCACATATTCAATATGTAATCAAATGAGATTAATGAATCCCAACAAGTGGTATCAGAGCACAAGGTTGTTGCATGCAAAATCGGGTTTGTTTTTCCGAGTTAATTGGTTAACAAATAAAACTTGTTATTTAGGATTTATGAAGATAAATCACGAAATAATTTTGTATGTTAAAAATTTCTGGTCCTAAATGGATTTTAGGTCATATGGGATGATTTATGGATTTTATTGTTCATTATATATATTATTGGCATTAAAATGTGATTTTTATGAGAAAAATGTCAATTTTGGACGAAAAATAGTTAAACTTCGAATTTTTCAGTGATTTTTGGATATGATTTCAGAAATATAATCTACTGGTTGCATGTTAAATTTCGTGTAAAATAAAGTCATTTTGCATAAAATATGAATTTTATAAGTTAAAGTTGAATTTAAATGGGTTATTAGGTTAATATGAGTTAAATTTCGAATCTGGTCATGAAAATCCTATATGTTGTCACATGCATTTTTACTCAGTGTGTGTAAAAATGTTAGATGGATTGAACTCTTTTTGCATAATTTATGAATTTTTGAGTAAAAATTCAATAAATAGTGGCTTAAATTAGCCTATAATGCTAAAACATATTTCATGACTTAAGAAAAAAATCCTATGTTGCTTATTTATCCCACTTATCATATCTAAAAGTGAAAAGTTGATTAAATTATTTTTCTTATGCTTTAATGATTTTATTTGTCAAATTCGATAACCGCGACGATGTTTTTCTCGAAAGATTTTCGAAATTTTTAACCAAAGTTTTGAATATTATGAATGTTATGGAATTATTCCAGAATGTTCAAGAGTTTAAATTTCAAATTTTAAAATTATTTGAAATTATTTTAATTTAATTTGGAGTTTATATATATATTTTGAGTCCAAATGAACAATATTAGAAATTCAAGTTGAATTATTGTCGAAATTTTTGTGAAGACTAAATTTTGAGTCATAAAAGGTTAGGGTAATTAACTTGAACATATATGTGATTTATGAAATGTTTCATGATTTTAATAGTTAATAATCATTCAAATCCATAAAACCGAGAAAAATATACGATATTAGCTCTTTAAAGGCGAATTTGCATAAAATTTAGCATGTTCATACATATTTTAATGCTGCATTTTTTTTATGATTGTCATATTTTTGATTTATATAATTTTTGAATTATGTAATTTTACTTAGTATGACCTTAGTTTTTAATTGGTATTACCCGGAATGTATGGGAATATCGATTCGATTGTAATTATTGTGATCTCGTATCACCGTTTTGTAATTTAATAGATTTAATTTTTATTACAAATGTATAATAGAAAATTATGTAATTTTTAATTATTACTTGTAATTTCGGAGATCCTTGAAGACGGTGCCATTAGGAAAGGCGTTCCGACAAGACGGTGTTGCCTTGGAATGCGTGCCATGTGAAGTTCAAGGGACCAATGGAGTTGGTTTCCGAATTTGTAATAGTTAATTAAATTTTCTTTTTAGGAAGGCCATACCAAGATTTTCTGTTTTATGTTTAGCATTTATTTATATGTTTGCATGCATCGCTAAATCGCCATAACTAAACATGCATTTTATTTTATCGAGTCATCGACCGTGTTAATTATAATTATCGTAGTTCACCGCTTTAGTTCACTCAAAACGTGATAGATAATAAATTGACAAGACCTCTCACTAAATAATAATTGAGAATTAGCCTTACCAAATAATAGAAACCATGAATCCCAATTTCATAAGGAAGTAGGCTCGGCTCACCGGGGTGCTAAACTTGTTACGTTGGGTAAGTGGGTAATAAAAAGTTATTACATCGAAATTTGGATTGAGCTCAACGGAAGTATTCGTAACCGTAGTCGCATGTGTTCCGGGCTAAAGATAAATATTAGAATAATTTTATCGACCGAGAGTTCTAGAAGTAGAATCGATTAAAGAGTTAATCCACCGAGTTATATTGATAAGGGATGAATCGGCTCACCGTGCCCGAGTTAATATGAATTTGGATCTCGCGATCATTTATAATAGTTGGGTGGAGGTCACTATATAAATGTTTAAAACTTGTTTAAAAATGTTTGCAAGTTTGATCAAATGACAAATGTTAATATTTCCTTTACCTCCATGTTTGTAGTTTATATATCGCAATGGATCCTACTAATGCAACAACACCTATTACCATTGAGTCTTGTCATACTTATTTGATGATATTTGCTCCAACCACAATCTCGATACTACTAGAGAGCTTCATTTTGGGATCGGTTCCGACGAAAACCTTAATTTCATTACTTCCACCATACCTCCTACTATGACTAGATCTTTTGTGAATGTGTCTCGGGAAGACATCTCGCTAAATCTATGAGATCCTTATCTTTGGAAGAAAGGGATGCCGAAACTAGTGGGAGTTCTAGCAAGCAAGCTCTTGCAACTAAAGGAAAGTGGTTCAAAAGGAAGGGAAAGAAAGGTAGAAGATTCAACAATGGAAACAAGATGGCTAGTGGGACTACCAAAGGAGCCAAAGTTGATGATGAATGCCATTATTGTCATGGCATGGGACATTGGATAAGGAATTGCCCCATATATTTGGGAAATATTAGGGATGGACTTGTTATTCCACTCGGTAAAATTCCTTCTGAAATTTATATTATTGATGTAAATTTTACTTCCACCACAACGTGGGTATTAGATACCGGTTGCGGTTCTCACCTTTGTAATCATTTACAGGGGCTAAGAAACGTGGAAAAGCTGAGCAAGGGCGATGTTGATCTCCGTCTTGGGAATGGAGCTAGGGCAGCGGCTACATCCAAGGGAACTTATGTGCTTGTTTTAGCAAATTGATTTGCGTTGTATTTGCATAATTGTTTTTATGTACCTTCTCTTTCTAAGAACTTTATTTCAATTGCTATGTTAGACATAGAGGGTTTTAATTTTGCCATTAAAAACAATTGTTGTATTATTTCAAGAAATGACTTGGTCATAGGCCGAGGCTCTTCTATTAATGGCATTTATGTTCTAGAAACTTCTAATCCAAGTAAAGACATCTATAATATACAATCGAAGAAACTCAAATCAAGTGATCCAAATGAATCATACATTTGGCATTGTCGATGGGTCATATCAACGTGAATCGCATCAAAAGATTAGTTTCCACTAATGTTATTAAACCATTTGATTTTCAATCATATGGTATATGCGAATCTTGCCTCCTAGGAAAAATGACTCGTAATCCCTTTAGTGGTAAAGGGACTCGAGTTAGTGAACTATTGGGACTTATACATACCGATGTATGTGGACCAATGACTATCACCGCTAGGAGAAATTATGATTACTTCATAACCTTCACTGATGATTTAAGTAGATATGGGTATATCTACTTAATGAAGTATAAGAGTGAAGCTTTTGAAAAATTTAAAGAATTTCAAAATGAAGTAGAAAACCAATTGAACAAAAGGATAAAGGCACTACGATCCGATCGTGGTGGAGAGTATCTTAGTAATGAATTTGATTCACACTTGAAAGGTTGTGGCATCGTGTCACAACTCACTCCACCCGGTACACCATAACTTAATGGTGTTTCCGAAAGGAGAAATCGAACCCTACTAGATATGGTTCGATCCATGATAAGTCAAACCGAGTTACCCGGCTCATTTTGGGGATTTGCAATCCAAACCTCAATCAAATCATTGAATAATAGTCCAACAAAGGCAACCGAAAAGACTCCATATGAGATGTGGAAACGAAGGGTTCCTAATATATCCCATATGAAGATTTGGGGATGTAATGCTTACGTCAAGGTAAAGACCGACAACAAGCTTGCCCCATGATCCGAAAAATGCATCTTTGTAGGTTACCCCATTACCTCCCGAGGATATTACTTCTACAAACCCCATGAAAACAAAGTGTTTGTGTCTAGTGAGGTTGTCTTCTTAGAAAGTGAGTTTATTTCTAAGAGACAGAGTGGGAGAAATTTTGAACTTGATGAAGTTCAAGAGCCATAAACCGAAGTAGAGATGCAAGAAGACGTTCCTTCGTCGTCTAATTCTGTTGTTATTCCTTAACCGAGGAGGTTGGGTCGAGTTTCTCACCATCCTGATAGATATGTTGGACTTATCGAAGAGGATGGGATCCTCAATGTGTTACTTTTAGAAAGTGACGAACCCGCCACCTACAAAGCTGCAATCTCTAGTCCCAATTCAGCTTTATGGCTTGAAGCCATAAAATCCAAAATAAGTTCTATGCATGAAAATCAAGTATGGAACTTGGTGGATTTGCCTGAAGGGGCAAGACCTCTTCAGTGCAAATGGATCTTCAAAGTAAAGAATGGCATAGAAGGACATGATAATGTCTACAAGGCTAGGCTAGTGGCAAAAGGTTTTAGTCAAGTTCATGGTCTTCACTATGACGAAACCTTTGCCCCCGTGGCTATGATAAGATCAATTCGGATACTGTTAGCGATCGCCGCATTTCATGACTATGAAATATGGCAAATGGATGTCAAGACCTCTTTTCTGAATGGGCATTTAGAAGAGGAGGTGTACATGATACAACCCGAAGGTTTTGTGGATCCTAAAAATCCTAACAAAGTATGCAAGCTTAAGAGATCCATTTATGGTCTTAAGAAAGCATCAAGAAGTTGGAACCATCGATTTAATCATGTCATAAAAGAAAATGGTTTTACTCGAAGTATTGAGGAACCATGTTTATACATGAACTTCAGTGGGAGCAATGTTGTGTTCCTAATATTGTATGTGGATGACATACTACTTATTGGAAATGACATTCCTATGTTGTCTTCCGTCAAGGAGTGGCTAGGAAATCATTTCCAAATGAAGGATTTAGGATAAGCACAACGCATATTAGGTATCCGGATCTATAGAGAAAGACCCAAAAGGATATTGGCATTAAGTCAAGAATCTTATGTTGATAAGATTCTTCGACGCTTCAGCATGGACCAATCCAAAAGAAGCTTGGTTTCTATGGTTAGTGGGACCATATTGAGCAAGTCTCAATCACCCACCGAACCCAAAGATGTTGAACGCATGAAGTTGATCCCTTATGATTCCGCCGTTGGATCAATCATGTATGCCATGATATGCACTCGTCCAGATGTCTCGTATGCTTTGAGCATGACGAATAGATATCAAGGAAATCCAGGTGAGAGTTACTGGATTGCCGTCAAGAACATCCTTAAGTACTTGCGAAGGACTAAGGATTATGTCTTAATGTTTGGAGGTGACTCCGAGCTCTGTGTTAAGGGTTATACGGACTCCAGTTTTCAAACAGATAGAGATGACATGAAATCACAAGCTGGATTTGTTTTCATGCTCAATGGTGGTGCCGTAAGCTGGAGAAACTTCAAGGAAGCTGTGACTGTGGATTCTACAATGGAGGCCGAGTACATAGCAGCATCAGAAGCTGCCAAGGAAGCTATGTGGATCAAGCAATTATTGGAAGGGCTAAAGTAGTACCTACCGCCAATAATCCCATTACTCTCTATTGTGACAACAATGGGACAATCGTCCAAGCTAAAGACTCCAAGTCTAGTAATAGATCTAGACATATACTTAGAAAATTCCATGTAATTAGATATTTCATCGAAAAGAAGGAAATTGCGATTTTTAAGGTTGGGACGGATGATAACATTGCTAATCCGCTCACCAAGCCTTTATCGCATGCTAAACATGATGGACATTTCATTACTTTGTCATATTCAAATGGATTGTAAAGACAGATTGAACCCCAATAAAGTGAACTAAATTGACATAGTAATCGTCCATAGTCACTTGTATGAGGTGACGTCTCGAAGTGACTAGAGTGTGATGCGATTAATGGAAAGTTCAAGTGCCATAGAGTCATAAGAGATGACTAGTCGATCACATAGGCGGACGGTTTGGAACACTTTGTCGAGGCTAATGACCGCTTATGGAGTTCTGGCAAATTATATGGCCTGGTCGTGGCAAGAGCAACTATAGTATTCTAATGAGTCGATTCTTTTGACTAAAGACTGTTCGCTCAAGGTGGCACAGTTTCAGAGTAACTTTGATTTATGTTCCTTTGACTTTCGTAAATGGGGTTAAAAGGGCTTATTTTGGGTTATGATGAGTTGTGGCTAGTTGAAGGGAATAGTGCGATAGGAATTGTCCACCCCTTGTCAGGGTTATAACAATATCTCAAGGCCACTCGAGGAGTAATGAACTGGAAATGCGTGGCCACGCTCGGAAGGTATTTATGGTAGATAATTCCGGTCAATCAGTTGTTCTCCAAATCGAGGAAACCATTCTCGATGTGATCACTTGCAAGTACGACCTGAAAGACACCTTGCATTGAGTGGGAGATAGTAATAGAACAATAGAATTGGTGACGCACACTTGTCAAGGACAAGTGGGAGATTGTTGGAGTGTCCCCGATAATAATGCGATCACATTGTTGATCATATTGAGATCACATGTTTAAATCTCATATTAAGAATACATGAGGGAAAGTAATACTTCTTAGTCAACGGGTCCACAAATATCGGTAATTATTGGCTGACTAGAGTTTGACATTACTGTCGTACGACGGTGGTGACCAGTTGATCCCCTAAGGTCATACCTATAGGGTAATGCTCTTAATTGATTATTTAATTAATTGTACGACGATACGGGTTAATTAAATTCCTTAAAATTGACGAGTGATTTTGTGAGTAAAATTACGTGTCTTATTGTAATTTGATTAAATAAGATTCGGTCTAAGTAATCGAATTGTTTTATTACTTAGAATAATTTATTGTTTATGAAACAATTAAAAATAGAATGAATTATTTATTATAAATACAAGTTGTTGTAGTTTATAATTTTATGACCCATTTTGGTACAAGTAATTATGAATTACTAATTATTTCTGCATGTGACATATTTAATTATATGATAATTTTTAATATGTTAAGAATACATTTAATGTAACATGTCAAGTAACATGTCACATATGTCACAATTGACAATTGACAAAAATAAAATGGACCGCCCTTTTATGGGTAATAACCGGTTTTATGGAGGGAGTATTAGGCTTATGTTGTCTAATTTATTTATTCAAAAGAAACACAATGATGACCCATTTTCATAGCCATGCAAACCTATTATTCTTGGGAATAAAACAAGCTCATGCATTGGCTCATCTCCTCCCATGCTACCCGGTTTCCCAAAGAGAAAAAGAAGAGTTGTTCTCTTATATTTTTCATTCTATAAGTTGTAAAAAAATATACATGTTATTTTTTTTACTAGTGGTTCCTTTTACTCTACATTTTGAGAGAACAGGGAGAGCTCATAAAATCCTCCCTCTTGACCGAAATATTCAAGAGCATAATACAATTATTTTGTGTCAATTTTTAAGGTGGTTTTTATTAATACTAGTCTCATATTAATTTAAACTATTAAGGGTATTATCTTGGTACAATCCTTGGGGAGAGATTCTACACTTGAATCTTGTTCATCCATAAGGAAAGCTCAAGAAATAGCTAAGTTAGGCAACCTTACTAGTGCCCATATATCCGAAATATCAAATGTAAGGAACCGTTTTTCTCCTTACTCTTGTATTTGTTTTGCATGCATAAGATCTTGAATTAATTTTATGACTAAATTAATTATTCACATATTCAATATGCAATCAAATGAGATTAATGAATCCCAACAAAATTCCCATCCCCCACTTTATTTTGGACATTGTCCTCAATGTACATGTAGGACTAGGAATGAAAAACCAATACATGTTTTTGGATTTTTGATTTTATGGAAATTGAAGTACAAATGCAATGATATGATATGAATGAATGCATGCTCTAACTAAATGCAATTCTATATGACATATATAACAAATGAATGCAATCTAAACTATATGATATGATGCAGTTTTTTATTAAACTATGGTCACTTATGATCAAACCTCCCCAAACCAATTTAAGCACTATTTCTAGTGTAGGAGAAATGAGGTTGGGTCATTAGTGACTATGCATGAACTTAAGTCTATATGCAACTAACTATATGAATCATGTGAGATATATATTACAATGTAAACTAATCTAATCATGTGAGATATATTACAATGCAACTATAAATGAGAAATAGGGAAAGAAAGAATATCTTACAATTAGAGGTGGTGTGGTAGACACCTCTTGCCATTTCACTCGTCATCATCATTATCATTGTTGTATCCACGCCCGCTAGAACCTCCTTGGTCATAGCCTCCTCCTTGTCCAAAGAATCCTCCACCTTGGCCGCCAAAGTTCCCGTCTTGGTTCCCTTGATTAGGGAAGAAAAGGTGCGGTTGAGCCCAAGATGGGTGAGGGCCTCTAGGGTCGATATACCCTTGTTGAGCCATGTTGTAGTAGGAGGGGTATTGAGCCAAGTAGTTGTCGACCCTCCCATCGTAAACTTCAAGATCGACATGTTTCATGAGCTCCATTAAATCATGCATGTTTGGAGCTCTTGGATCTTGGGGACCGAAAGGCACATGTTGTGTGGGATAGGGCGGAATGGGTACATAGGATGGTGGTGCATTACCCCGTTCCGGCAACTCACGAGGTTGACGAGGTGCTTCTTCTCTTTGTGGTAGGTTGGGGTGAATCTCGATATCGAGGAGGTAGCTCGGTGTTGGTGAGTACCGACTCAACCGTGGCTCGGTAGGTGGTACGTTCCACCCCATGAGTACAATTGAAGAGCATCCCTTTGTGAACCACTCCACACTTCCGGTTTGAGTGTAGGTGCACCATCGGTGGTGGTTGAAGATAGCATCTTCGTCAATCAAAGTGCTCCCTTGGAGCTTTTCATAGGCCCCATGAAGGTTAAATCTGGGGCAAAGATCATTTTCCAACATTTTGATTAGGCCTCCCATCACAAAGGACTTAATGTTAGAGCTCCCTTGAGCATAATCAAAGAGCCTTGTAAGCATCTCAAGGGGCGTGTTGAAATTGTAAGCCCTTGTCCCTTGAACATTTAAGTAGGACTCTAAGAAGGTCAAGTCAAGAAGGGTGCACCTGTCTTATTCTAGCCTTCCATTGATGGTTCCGGCTATAAAGCGCTCGGTGATCCAAATCACCGGATGTTGGATGGCAAAGGTATAGCATTGTTTTAAGGCAAAGAGTTCCCTCCCGGAGATAGCTCTCCAAATGTGGTTAACATTGAAGTCGGAGGGCTTGTCGGTGTTTTCCCTCGGCACTTCAAGACCAAAGATGTTTGCAAATTGGTCAAGGGTTAACCTATGGTCTTGATTACAAAGTCGGAACTCCAAACAAACAGTTCTCCGAGTATTAGTGACGATGCGGAGACTACACAAAAACTCGAGGGTAAGACTAAGGTAAGTATCCTCATGGGCATAGAATAGCTTCCCAAGACCTAAACCATCGAAGAACATTTCAGTTTGATACCTTATGCCTAGAACTTCTAAAACAGCGGTATCAATAAATTGAGTGGGCTCGTAACCCTTACCTAGCAAATGAACGAATTTTCGGCAGTGTTCATCGCAAGTGAAGATTACCTCGGGTAAGTATTTGAGTTGTTCCACACCTTGTATTACCATATTGTGATGGCCTCTTGCCTCCCTTAGGGTGGATGAAGAAGTACCCTTGCGCTTCTTAGGTGCGGTCTCGGATGATTTCTTGCCCTTGCCTCTTAGGTTCATCATTTTTTATTGAAAAATTAGGGTTTTGGGTTGATTTTTATGATGGGGATTTTTGAGAGATGATTATGTGAGATTTTGAGGAGATAAGATAAGGAAAATGAGGGATGGTGGAGGTGTTTATAAAGGAAAATGGGTGGGAGTCGAGCAGATAAGGGCTGGGCTCGGGCGGATAGATCGAGAACTCGGCTGAAAACTGGGGCAATCCGAGCGACTTGTCCTCGAGACTAGCGTCTTGATGCTGCAATCCGAGCGTCTTGCCGAGAGGACGCGCAGATTGATAGACAGGGAGCCTGGATGTTTTGCCAGCGGCTGAGGACGAGCAGATTGTGTAGGAGACGGGCGTCTTGGGGGAGACGAGCGGATTCTGAGGAATCCGAACAGATTCTTATCCAGTACATAACTGTTTCCAAGGCTCCGTTCAGGACGAGCGTCCCAGGGCCGGTACGAGCGTCTTCTTCTAGAAATGGGCGTCTCCCTTACAATCTGAGCGGATTTCAGGTCAATGCTGAATTGAGCTCGTTGCAAGGCTCAGGACGAGCGTCTTGTGGTCGGGACGAGCGTCTCGTGCCGTTCTTCATCAATCCCTTGTTTCCTTCATTTGGATTCTTTCCTTTGCACCTTTTTGTGATTCCTTCTTATCTTTTCCTAAAAATATGCTCAATAAATGGGTAAGAAACCCTCTCTCACTACGAAAAATGCAAGAAAAATATTTATACAATGCAAAGATTATGGGAAGGAATATATTACAATTGGTGGTTTGAGATAGGACTCCACCAACTAGTGTCAAAATTCTTTGTCCATAAAGCTCAAGGCTCTTAGAAGAAGGTCAAAGGCTTATGAACAAGCCCCAAATAAGCATAGATATGGGTTGCTCTAATTCAAAATAAAGCTTGGCCAAGGTAGTTTGTCATTCATTCTCTTTCACCTTGCTCTTGGCACTTGAATATTTGCAATGCTTCCAATAACTAAGCCCATGATTCTTGTCAACATTAGGAATGAAGTTTGACTCATTTTCGTCCGGAGACTTCCACTTTCCATCCTCTCCTTTCATTTTGGTGATGATGATAGCACTTTGATTACTCAATTCTTCCAAGGTAGAAGGAGAATTCTCACAACATTGATGATGGGATTCCTTAAGAATTGAGATTGTGAGTGCCAAATCTCCACAAGTGAGTTTATTTGCAAGTTTGTTCTTGAGCTTTTCCACCAAGTACCCTTTATATGACGATTTGACTTTTTGGAGAAGATCCACCATATCATCTCCAACAATCATAGGTTCCATGGTGGGTGTGAAATGGTCTTCATAGGCAATAGGGGAGAGGCATTCATCTTCTTCATGATAAGAAATCTCAAATTTCTCAAGGATGGGTTACTCAAGTAAGGTGATCTTACAAGTCCATTCGTCTTCCCTATTCCAAAGGTTCTTGAAAAACACATAGGCTTCCTTCATGATCTCGTCATCATGGCTATCCTCATAAGAATCATAAATGGGGGCTTCATCTCTCTCTAATAATCCTTCCTCCACCATCTCAATATTCACATCAAAAGTCACACCCTCATACTCACAAAGGCTAAGAGTAATTAGTTTACTTAACCTCATGTCTTCTTCATCGAACACAACACTTTCGTACTCACAAGTGCTCAAGGGGATTGGCTCTTCCCACTTCTCATCTTCTATATCAAAGGTTACCCCTTCAAACTTGCATTCATGGACAATGTTGAAGGATTGGTGGGGAGTAGCCACTTGGGTTTCCTTCATTTGGGCAATTTGACCATGGGTAACAATATTTTGAAGAACATTGTCTCTATTTTGGCTCTCCTCTAGCACTTGTTTGAAGAAGTTTTGTTGATCTCCCATCATTTGGAAAATCATACTTTGGATATCAATTCCATGCTCATCTTCTTGTCGTGGGTGGGTGTGAAAGTGGTTGTTTCATGATATTTGGAATTGGTTGCAAAGTGGGTATTGGGAGGGTGATTGTTGTGGATATTGGATGTGGTGATTTTGGTGGGAAAATTTGAGGTAGTAGTTAGGATTTTTATTGTATGAGTTGTAAGATAGGTTTGTGTTGACTTGCTCTTCAAACTCCCCATACCCATTGTAGTCATACTCAAAAGATCCACCACATACTCCATGTACCAAGTCTTGGGTCATCATCATAGCCAAGATAAAGATACAACTACAAACATGGAAACTACAATAAAACGGTAAAAATAAAGCAAAATTAAAATAGACAAACAAACAAGAACTTAATCACATAACACCCGCCCCGGCAATGGCGCCATTTTGATAGAGAGTGTCGCTCGGGCTCTCAATCAAACACATTTATATTTCTCAACAAACAACTAGTTAGTGGTTAAGTCGACGTCGATCCACGGGACGGTGTGCTTTGGGTTCTAAGTCTATCTATCTCAATTTATGCTAGTGTCACAATTGATTTGGGTTGGAGTTGGTGAGTCTAAACTAATAGAAGCAATAAAGTAAAACAAGTAATAGAGCAAATAAAGATGTAAACAAATAATAAAGGATGCTAGGATGTCATGGGATCATAAGGGATTCAAGGAGGTTGATCATATAAACATGTTTTCAATTGTAAAGCAAGCACTTATTGTTGTGATGGGATCGAGTTGGTGTATAAGCTTACAATCCCTAAGGAGGTTTGGGTCCCGGAGCCGAATCTATTAGATTGTACAACACCTACAAGTCGACTTAATCCTTCCTATTCAACTATATGCATGGTCTAATGAGGCTCGAGTTGGTTTATATGCTTACAAACCTCATTGAAGGGATAGGTGATGGGTAAAAATGCAAGGATTCATAGGCTCACATTTCATCAAACATAACATGTGCATAAGTTGAAATCACAACAAGCAAGCAAATTAATTGTGAAAACACGTTAGATTAAGCATGAATCATTCCCCATGTTTATTTCCCTTAATTCCCCATTCATCCTAGCTAAAGGACTACTCACTCATGATCAAGTTTAACATGTTAATAGGGTTGTCAATCATACTAACAAAGCAAAACATGATGAATAAATGATGTGATTAACAATAATTAAACAAGAGTAAAAGGGATTATACCTATTTAAGATGATCCAAATAATAAAGCAGAGAATAAAAGAAGAGAACTTGATTGATTCATGAAGAATTGTCAATTCTCCAATAATAACCCAATAATCTTCAATTAGCCAATAATAATAAACTTGAAGAATGATTAAGGAAAGATTAATATGTAATTTTATGGAATGATTGAGATTAATCTATTTTAATCTACTCCTAATCTAATGTAAGGAAGGTTCTCCCCTCATGGGACCTAATTGGGCTCCCTCTTGATTATTACAAATGGAGTATATATAGTAGTACATTATTAGGTTAAGGAAGGATAGATTAGTAAATAACAATGCTAAGTTTTAAAGTGGGGAAATGCAAGTTTTGCAAGGAGATGAGCATATCGCGTCGCTAGTGCTACCACGATCCGCTTGGACCAGGAGAGGAGACGCTCGGATCATGAGGGGAGAATCCGCTCATCTGTTGCACGGGACGCTCGGATCATGCTATGCCAGTCCGCTCGTCTTCTGTCCAATTCGCTCGGATTATTGCACAGTGTGATCCTTTTGCTTCACGGCCTTTAATCTTCGCATACTCCTTATTCTTGCTTTGTCGGTCGTCGTTCTTGCCTCCTCTTCATACTAGTCCATCTGCGATTGTCAACATCCTTCCAAATGCACATGGGAGACGGGAATTCCGCCTCATTGTCTTCTTTCCTACAAGTCATACAAAATGCACCTAGGAAAGCAAAGTATAAAGGATTTGACGGATATAATGGCCATGAAATGTTATAATAGCATGCAAAATGGGCTCAATTAGGGGAATAAATGTGCGCAAATAAGAGTCACATCAGACTTCTACATGCGGGTGCTTGACCTTTGTTATGGGGTCGTAGATTGGCTCATGAAAGCCATTGTAAAGTTCAGACTCTCCCTCGAGGACGAAGTAGCCATTAAGGGTCAAGTGGTATGGGCGGAGGATAACTTCTTGCTTTTTGCGCTTCCTTACGAGGAGACTCATTTCCTGGATGTCTTCATCAGTCAACTCGTAGTGGACCTTGGCCTATTTCAGGGGAGGCAAGGTGCTCTTTAACGGGTAAAGAGGCATGTCGGGGAAGTACGCCTGGCGCATCAACATTCGGTTGATCGTGAGGTTTGAGAATGGATCAAGAAAAAAAGGTGATGGTTCGTTGGTTAGGGCATTCACGGTTTGGAATCCCCACATTTTGTTGTCAACGTCTTCAATGACTTGAGAGGCTATCCCCTTTTTCATGACAGCCTTAATTGGGGATGCAAGAATTGATTGTTTTCCCGTTTAAGGGGACCTTAATTTTCTGATGAAGGGTTGCCGTGATGGCTTTGGCAGCATGGATCCAAGGGCGTCCCAGAAGCATGTTGAATGAGGCGTCGATGTCGACTACTTGGAAACTGCCTTGTCTCTCCAAGGGTCATGTTGCGATAGTAAGGGTGATTAGGCATGCGACCTTACGGCGAGTACCGTCATAGGCGCAAACTCCCTGATTGGTTGGGACTAGGTCAACTTCCTTGATCCCTAGTCTATGAGTCGTTTTGAGAGGAATGAAGTTGACTGCAGATCCCTCATCCACCAAAACCATGGGTATGTTCTTTTTCAAGGATCGCACGGTGATGTATAAGGCCAAGTTGTGATTGGCTCTAAAGGGAGGGATATATTCGTCGGAGAAGATGATTGGGTTGTTCAGGTCAGGGATATCCCTGGTCATATGAGCTACCACTTCTTCGGGAGAGGAGGTGGAAGGCACTGTCAATTTCCCCAAGGCTTGAAGCAAAGCCTGCCGGTGCTCGAAGAATGTGGTGATTAGCTGCCAAATAGATATTTCGGCCTTGGCCTTCTGGAGTTGCTTGAGATTGAGATCTCAAGAACTCTGGGTTGAACGCCAACGTCTGGACGATTTGGTTATTGGTTACTGGCGGGTTATTTGTTGTGTTGTTTGGGTTCTGGTAAGGGCATCCAGATCGAGTAAGGTAATCAATCTCTTTGGCTTGTTTGCCCTTTCCCGCGACAATGTGGACATCTTCTACGTCGTCTCTCCAGATACCATTGATTTCAGGGTCGTGAGGGTACCTTGAAGGAGTATTTCTCGGAGGATAGTTTTTGTGAGGGAAGTTTTTGTGGGGGTTTTTTTTGTGAGGTTAATTATTGTGAGGTTGATTATTGTGGTTTATGTTGTGAGGCGCATGCCATAATGGTCGCGGAAGTAGTCCCTTCTTGAATAGGGAGTTTTGGGGTGCTTGGAGGACCCTCCCTTGGGCATGGTGTTGGTGTTGTGGGTTGAATATTAGCCGGTGGTAGGCATCCTCGAGTCGGATGATCCTCTTCGAGAGACTGGCTATGGCTTCTTCAACTTGCTTAAACATGGCAAGCATGGTCGCGGCCCTAAATACGAACATCCCGTCCGGGGTATCTTTGTCCAAGGCATTGATCTCGTCCTCAATAACTAAGATGAGATGCGAGCAATCCAGAGTCGGCTCGTCATCCGATATGGCGTGAATTCCCAAGGGGTTTTTTTTGTTGTTTGGTTTTGCTGGCGTAGGTAAGGGTAGTTCTCTTTTCTCGATCATGTCCTGAATGACGTGCTTCAGCTTAAAGCAAGTTTATGTGTCATGGCCTTTGCCTTGGTGATATTGGCAGTAGGCGTTGGGGTTCCAAAACTGGGTTTTCCTTGCTTCAGGCGGGTCCGGAGTGGGCCCAATGTAATACCCGCCCTTTTAGTGACCCTTTGACCAGCGTTGACTGGCCTTGGGAGCGGTAATAGTCCTCAGAAGTGCGTGCCAAAGTTACCTTGGGTTGCGAGTTATGTGCGGTACTCGATAGAGTAGAGGCTACTCGATCGAGTAGCTTGGATACTCGATCGAGTAGGGGACACTCGATCGAGTATGTGGGACACTCGATCGAGTAACGGGTTTTCAGCGAGGGTTTATAATCGCGGGTTGTTAAATCCGCAAACCATTTCCGCCTCATTTCTTCATATCCTTAGGTCGCCTCCTTCCCTTCCCTTCACCATATAACCTCCATGGAAGCCTTTGAAGGTTCTTGTGCCTTAGGAGAGCGTAACTTGAGTCGGGTAGCGGTCTTTTGCCAGGTTTCTTCTTGTAGGTATGTCGTCATCATCATCTGTATCCTTATCTTTGCAGTTAGGGTTTGCTTGGCAGTGATAGATGATTGTGTTATGGATATAGGTGTTGCTTGATTGCTGGATATTACGTATGATTGGCATGGAAAGGTTGCGGTTGCTTAAAGGTAGGTTCGCCTACTTAATTTCTGTAGATGGTCTAGTGTGTCGGTTGTTGTGTCGTTGTGGTTGTATTGTGGTTGTGTTTGTGTGGCAGCATATATACGGTGGTTGGTCGGTATATACAGTTTGTTGGTTGTGTTGTATTGTTGTTTGATAGTTGTGATTGTTTGTCTCTGGTTCTCGAGATGCGTTCTCGGCTGAGTGGAGTCACTTGCGGGAGTGGCTTCACGCCCTAGTTTCGCCCTCCGTGGAACCCGCCACGGGAGGGGATGTGCACATTAATGGGACAGGGTTATCGTTCGGTATGATGAGCGGGGATTTGGTGGGTACGGCTGCGGTCCCCCACTGACAGGGCTGGTCCAGTGGACAGTCGGTGACGGAGATTGATTGGAGTGGGTGTGATCGTGTGTGTGACTGATTGTGTTGTGTTGTATCGATAGACGTTGTTGGTAATGTCATGTCTTATCTCAGTACTGACCTTGTGTGGTTGTTTTGTTGTTTTATGTGTCTGCCGTGATCCCTTATGGTAAGCAGTCTGTCTTAGCAGGTGTTGATGTCGTTGATAGCTGGAGTCTGGGCAGGGATGGGTCTTCACGAGATTTGATAGTAATAGCGAGTAGCCATTGAGTTGTATCTTTTATATCGTCTGTTGGTTTGAGATCACTTGTAATATAACATAATTGTCCTTTTATCGACATTTGATTATTACTGTCCT
Organism: Silene latifolia; assembly: GCF_048544455.1. NCBI lineage: Eukaryota > Viridiplantae > Streptophyta > Magnoliopsida > Caryophyllales > Caryophyllaceae > Silene > Silene latifolia. Next base: position 120,502,392 of record NC_133534.1, read on the forward strand.
CGGGCAACCGAGATGGTAACGCCCTTATATGCTAAGGAAGGCCTAGTTAAGGCTCCTCTGGATATGGGGGTGTTACAAAGTGGTATCAGAGCGGCGATTTTGGAACCTGTAACCAATGAAAACAATGAACGTAGTGAGTCTAATAAAATGAACCTGGTGTATGTATGATGAGAGCCCCAGCTGATGCTAGGTTTTGGGTGAGTAGGCGCCCTCATTTCAAAATCTCGGCCTCATTGTACTTAAGCCAGTCACTGGGTATGGGAATGTGGAGTCCGTGTGTATATATGTAATGTGTATGTTGATTGTGTTGGAACTACCTGTGGTTGAGTCTTTGTTGGAGTTAATAGGTGCATGATAGTTGCATCTGGGTCGTGCATGGTGAAGTTTTGGTAGAATTAGTGAGTAAATGTGGTGATAATGAGTAAGGAAAAAGGTTTTATTTGATAGAAATGCGTGAAAATGTGAAAGTGTATGCCGTAATATGAAGGTGATCATGTTGGTGTTTGCTTCAGGTCGTTAATAACGGTAATCATATACGAGTTTATAAGCCCTATCGTAATTGCAATGACGATAGTTATAAGAGTGTTGAGCTATAGTACGAGAATCAGTAATTAGTGGTGCGTATATGCAATGTTTGAAGGCAGAAAACTTCCGCTTGCGTGGTGAATAATTTGTGTAACATAATTTGTTTATGTTGAAATTAGAACATGATATGCTTTAGTATGTTTATGTGAATGTATTTGGATGACATGAGGATAATTATCATCAATTATATGTTTTAACTTGACGTGAGCATAAGTCCGCTGGCAATGTGGTAGAATGAGTTAGATATGATATAGTGATGTAATTGTGAATATGAATGGCTCGGTAGCAGGTAAACCGAGTTGGTTAAATTTGTGGTAGCATAATATGACATGAATCTTATCTGATGAGACGTATGATATGCTTGAGTAGTAATGGTAATACATGAGCAAGTGTGATAACTAGTGGCAAATTCCGAACTTGGTTCGGAATCGACACGCGATATTGTTTTTGCAGGAATCTTTAGTGTATTTCGTATTTCTGACCGAGTACTTAACCTTACTTGACCGAGTGCGAGTGCTTACTAGACCGAGTAGGCCTCACTTGATCTAGTTAGGAAGCTATGACGTCGGGATGTAGAAAGTTTCTGCAGACACTCGACGAAATAGCACATACTCGATCGAGTAGAGGGCACTCGATCGAGTACCCTGGGCACTCGATCGAGTAGGCTACAGTACCGAGCTTCTCACGGGTTTCTTAAAACCCCTATTTATTCTTACTCTCCTCATTCTTTCTTCTTTATTTCGAACCCTAAGCTCTTACATCCCTCAAAAACTCTCCTCTCTTCTTGTGTTGGTGGTGATTATTCGGGTTATTTGCTTGTTAATTTTGTCTTTTACATTCCCTATCTAATCAAGGTATGATTTCTCCCCTATTTACATGTTTCTATTACCTTGAATTTGTTGGAATGATGGTACAATCTGAAATTTTCGATTCATATGGACGAATTGTTGCTTTTTAACTGTTGTAATATGATTCACATGCTTCCCTTTCATGAATATTGGTGATTAATTGCTGTAAAATAGATTAGAAATTGCAAAATTAGGGACGAAATTTCTAGGGTTTACAAAATCAAAATCTATTTTGGGTTGTTTTCTACATGTTAGATGATGAAATTGAGTACTATATGTTGTATATACTATGTTGAAAGTTGGATTTTAATGATTTTCACCTTAAAAGTTGCCTTAAAACTCCGTCTTAAAAGTGCCCCGAATTGAAATTCGTTTTCTATATCTGAAATTTGGTGTTGGATATGATTGCTTAAGTAAGGGTTAAACTTCAAAATGATAATGGTAATGCTAATTGATGGCGAATATGTCAAAATTGTTACAGCTGTAGAGACCGTCTGACAAGTCTAATTCAGTTGTTTGTTTCTAATATTGAAGGTTGAGGATGATATGTTTTAAATTACCTTTCTATGAGTATGTACGAATCCCTCACATGTCATTAAGCATGTATATAGAGTAGCATTTGAATCATGCTAGGATGTCAGAATTGGTTGAGTAAACCATGTTTATCATGCTAAGCTTTTCACAACTATAGAGATTGTCTGAGTTACTGAAATTATATATCAAATTGGGAACTTCTTGGTGAATGTGTGTACCTAGCTGAGTATTTAAAGTTCGATTGCGTGAATTATGTGCCTTACATGTTTATGCAAGTTTGTTTAAGTTATATTTCAAAGCATGATCCGAGACCGAACTTAGGGACCCGTCGAGCAAGAGGGGAGGGCTTCACGCCCGAGCCGGGGAAGGTAGTGGACCCGTAGTACCCATGATGCACGGAGTACCCTTCGGTTGTGTTTGTGGATTTTAAACAAAGGGAGCATTTTGTGGCGTTGCAAAAACGCAAAATGAGGCCTACCCGTTGTGTGGATACCACACTTCTGACTGACTTGGGAATTGAGACGGATGTCCGTCACATATTTGAGACTTTGGGGTTTACGGGGTTGTATCGGCTGAGGAAGCATACTTACCCTTTTCTTACCTTGGAGTTTATGAGCTCGTTTAAATACGAGCCAGCTGCACAAACTGTTGAGTTCTGTTTGATGAACACAAGTTTCCTGTTGACCATGGACCTTTTCGCGTCTCACCTTGGGTTGGCCAAGCCTCCCAAGGATTTCATCGGTGAAATTCCTGCTGAGTGCGGTGTCTGCCGCCTAATGCCTTGTCTTACCGGAAAGCCAGCTCCCACCTCAAGCAACATGTTGATTAATGATGTTCAGCATGTTACCTTGAGGATCATGAGGTGTTGCTTCTGATGTCTTACCTCAACCCGGAGCAGACCAAGAGGGTGGTCTTTAATGCTCCTGCCATGGTCTGCGCTAGCCTTGCTTTGATGGCTACGGCCACTTCCCGGTACTTGAGTTGTGGCGCTATCGCCACTCGGCTAGGCGAAAAGCTAACCTCCTTTGAGGCTTCTTCCGAGTATGTTCCTCTGGCTACACTGGTTCCTATTATGGACCGTGGCTACTACCTCGACCTGAAATGGTTGAGAACTTTAGCTGATGGCAGCCTAGCTTGGAAGGTGTGGGGCATGAGCTGGATGAAGATTCCGGCTCCTGAGCACCTCCCACCGACAGAGCCGTTAGACCCGGTGGTGGTAGCTGTGGACTCTGATGAGGAGGAGGAGGGTGATGATGGACCGCGACAGTTGCGGACGTACCTCATTGATGACACGATCCTCCAGGTGTTGCCCGAGCCAAAGAAGGGAGAGAATGCAGCCGTAGTGGAGGAGAGGCCTAGGTTGGGGAGAGGACCCCGTCGAGTGAGGGAGAGGACCGCAGAGACTAGACCACGGCCGGTAGCACCACCGCAGCAGCACCCTTTTCCGTGCTACCCCTACCTCGACACCCCGGAGACGCGTTCGAGCTACTTGGCAGAGAGAGTGTCATCTACTTTGACACTCCGGAATATGCACGAGATGGCGTACACTCAGGGGATAGGGACCGAGGGACCACATCCAGTGTGGTGGAGTGGAGTCGGGGACTATAGTGGGGTTTTCCACTCGTACGAGGTGGATCAGTCAGCTTGGGGGACACCCCAGTCCTTTGCTTTTGGTGGCTTGACCCCATGGTACGTGAGTCCTGGAGCTGGAGCGGGGGTTGATGCGGGTATTGGGTCATCGGGAGCGGGCATATCGGGAGGCGATGGTGGCGGAGATGAGGTGATGGAGGAGGAGGAGGAGGAGCAGCAGCAGCAGCAGGAGTGATGCTCTTATTCTTTACCTTTGTGTTTGGTTGATGATAGTCGTTGGTTGTTAGAACTTTTATTTTGGATTTGTATGGTTGGCCATAAGGCCGGATTTACTAGCTTGACTTTATTGCATGATTTTGGGAGTCGGGAAGTCATCCCGACTCATGTTATGTGACGATTATATATATATATATATATATATATATATATATATATATATATATATATATATATATATATATATATATATATATATATATATATATATATGCGGGTTATGACAGGTTTTCCAAGATTTTGACCTGTAGGTACTCGACAGAGTACCCCATACTCGGTCGAGTAGCTACAGGTGTGGCAGAAAGGAGGCATTCTGATCTCAGGGCTACTCGATCGAGTAGCCTAGACACTCGATCGAGTAGCGGGCACTCGATCGAGTACCACTACCTACTCGATCGAGTAGCACTGTTACAGGAACTTTCGTAAAATTAAAATTGTTTAATGGTTATATAATTACATGTTTGATGTTTAACATGGTTATTAATGAGTAGTAACATGTTTAAACCGTTCATTTCATATGTTGGAGGTCGTGCTTGGTTTTAAAGGCGTATTTGCAACGAATAGTGAAGTTGTAATTTTTCTTATTGCATTCATTTTACATCCGTTTTGTCTACAAGTTGTATTTCACCGGATTCTATATACATACAAATGCAAATGACATACACATGCCTGACGGTGACTAGTTATTCGAATGTGGTTGCATATATCTTTATGGTTTCCTGGTTCTATGAGTAGTATGAGTAATGTCAATAATGAATAATATGGGTTGGATTTATGTCACGATGCAAGTAATAAGTAACATATGTAGTAGTTTGGTGGTGAACTTCGGGGACGAAGTTCCGTTTAGAGGGGAAGAGTAATGTCGCAAAATAAAAAGGCTGATTTTGAAATTATGTTGTTATTCGTTTATAATGTTTTGTTGTTTATTTACAAGTTTTCTATTACTTTGGTCACATTGCTTGTATGAAGTTGTAATTGGTTACCTTAGCCGTTGAGTAATTCATGCGTCGAAGTGAAAGTTGATAGTTGTGGTGCCATGTGTCGTAATAGAATCACGTTGTTGAGTAAGATGGTGGTATAGTCATGCGGCATGTTGATATGAGACATGTTTCGGGTAATCGTTGATTGTGCTGGTTCGTATTGCGAGGTTGGTGTTTTATATGATAGTTTGTAAGAGTCGATATATATATATATATATATAGAGTGTTAGACAGTGATGATGATGACATGGGGGATGGCATTTCCGGGGAGTAGTGACCTGTGTCGAAAGAGTAGTGATGTCGCTGTGTTCCCGTGTCTTGTACTTTGAGATAGGTGAGTTGAACCGGGGGACGAAGTTCTTTTAAGGGGGAAGACGTAATACCCGCCCTTTTAGAGACCCTTTGACCAGCGTTGACTGACCTTGGGAGCGGTAATAGTCCTTAGAAGTGCGTGCCAAAGTTACCTTGGGTTGCGAGTTATGTGTGGTACTCGATAGAGTAGAGGCTACTCGATCGAGTAGCTTGGATACTTGATCGAGTAGGGGGACACTCGATCGAGTATGTGGGACACTCGATCGAGTAACGGGTTTTCAGCGAGGGTTTATCATCGCGTGTTGTTAAATCCACAAACCATTTCCGCCTCATTTCTTCAGATCCTTAGGTCGCCTCCTTCCCTTCCCTTCACCATATAACCTCCATGGAAGCCTTTGAAGGTTCTTGTGCCTTAGGAGAGCGTAACTTGAGTCGGGTAGCGGTCTTTTGCCGGGTTTCTTCTTGTAGGTATGTCGTCATCATCATCCGTATCCTTATCTTTGCAGTTAGGGTTTGCTTGGTAGTGATAAATGATTGTGTTATGGATATAGGTGTTGCTTGATTGCTGGATATTACGTATGATTGGCATGGAAAGGTTGCGGTTTCTTAAAGGTAGGTTCGCCTACTCAGTTTCTGTAGATGGTCTAGTGTGTCGGTTGTTGTGTCGTTGTGGGTGTATTGTGGTTGTGTTTGTGTGGCAGCATATATACGGTGGTCGGTCGGTATATACAGTTTGTTGGTTGTGTTGTATTGTTGTTTGATAGTTGTGATTGTTTGTCTCTGGTTCTCGAGATGTGTTCTCGGCTGAGTGGAGTCACTTGCGGGAGTGGCTTCACGCCCTAGTTTCGTCCTCCGTAGAACCCGCCACGGGAGGGGATGTGCACATTAATGGGACAGGGTTATCGCTCGGTATGATGAGCGGGGATTTAGTGGGTACGGCTGCGGTCCCCCACTGGCAGGGCTGGTCCAGTGGACAGTCGGTCACGGAGATTGATTAGAGTGGGTGTGATCGTGTGTGTGACTGATTGTGTTGTGTTGTATCGATAGATGTTGTTGGTAATGTCATGTCTTATCTCAGTACTGACCTCGTGTGGTTGTTTTGTTGTTTTATGTGTCTACCGTGATCCCTTATGGTGAGCAGTCTGTCTTAGCAGGTGTTGATGTCGTTGATAGCTGGAGTCCGGGCAGGGATGAGTCTTCACGAGATTTGATAGTAATAGCGAGTAGCCATTGAGTTGTATCTTTTATATCGTCTGTTGGTTTGAGATCACTTGTAATATAACATAATCGTCCTTTTATCGACATTTGATTATTACTGTCCTTGGGCAACCGAGATGGTAACGCTCTTATATGCTAAGGAAGGCCTAGTTAAGGCTCATTTGGATATGGGGGTGTTACACCCAATTGGTTGTAGTTTCCCTTGGTCCATGAGCCTTTCAGGGCACTAGCATAGATTGATCCTAAGTTGGTGAATGTCCTTTGGGGACCTTCAGCTTTCTTTGTAGTTGGCTCGAGGAGGTTGACCTCGTCAATCTTTTTTGTTTGACCATAGGGACGAGGCCCAGTTGATGTAGACCCCTGATAGCCTTTACCCGTGGTTTTGGACAGAATGCCCTTGCGTAGGTCATCTTCGATAAGGGTCCCGAGGATCTGCATATCCTGGAAGGTTTTGATGTTCTGATATCTTAGCAAGTTGGCATAAATTGGACGAAGGTTGTTGATAAATTCCTCCACCAAGGTTGATTCGCTCGGTTTACTAACCAATTGGGTGCTCACCTTCCTCCAACGGGTTAGGAATTCGGTGAATCCCTCTTTGTCATTTTGGGTTAGGACCTCAAGAGTGCGGGTGTTGGCTTGAATTTCGACGTTGTCGGTGTATTGCTTTGTGAATTCAACGGCGACTTCGTCCCAAGTGGTAATGCTCTTTGGGTCGAGGGAATATACCATTGACGAGGAATCAGTTCCAAGGACGATGGAAAGATCCGGGTAAAGAGCTCTTGTTTGACTTCTTTGATGGACATGTAATCCTTGAAGGCCCGGATGTGATTGAGTGGGTCTTCCACTCCCTTGACCTTAGGTACATCAGTTAAGGTGAAGTTGTCAAGTAGTTGACCCCCGACGGGATCGAACCTTCGGTTGTTTTCGAGGTGAAAATTGTTTCCACGGGCCAAGAGTTGCTCCTCCAAGAGCTTGAGCCTTTTCTCAGTTTCGGTTAAAGGCGGAGTATTAAGTTCTCCGGTTTCCTTATTTTCCAGAGTGTCGATAAGGGCCTCGACACAGTCCAGAGTAGCCTTAAGATCTGTGAGCAGGCTGGCTCGCTGAGCAGTTATGAGATCCCTAATGTCATCGTTGTCTTTGTTGGATGAAGCTGAAGATGGGGCCATGGTTCTGGGGCATAAAATGGCTCACGTTACATCTCAATCTGACACAGCTTAACGACTAAACGTAGACAACACAAAGGACGAAAAGACACTATGGACCCAACTAGACGAGGGCAACCGTGTGCGGTGCCTTGGTGCTAACTCAATTGATGGTGTGACGGTGTTGACCGGACTTCGACTCGCAATCAACGTAATGGCGTGATGCCATTGAACGGGTCTCGAGGTGAGACGACTCATAAGTAAAGACCCATAAGTACGTTTTCTTTGACTCGGTAGACACGAAGCGGAATATGGAGTGGTAGACTGAAATTTTCGAAAATAATTTTTTTTAAAAAGATACACTTGTTGCTTTATAAACGGCTTCCGAAGAGTAGGGATCTTCAAATAGTCAGGCCGTTGAAAAGGGTTGTCTTAGGTTTGTTTTCAAAAGACGGTTTGAGTTAGAGTTACGGCGGCTTTGAAAACGATGCGTTTTTTCCGAAGACGGATTTTGAAATTCAAAATCTTGCGTTTTGAAAATCAAGGTTTGCAAGGTTTGAAATTGTTGTGGTCTCGAGAATGGTGTGTTGTCCTCGGGATTTGAAAAGTCCTCAAAAAAAAGGTGTGTCATTTTAGGGTTTTGAAAGGGCCATTATGTCGGCGCAAAGCTCCCTTATGTCGGCGCAAAAGTCCATTTTGTTAGCGCAAAACGGTTTAAAATCCGTGTTTTAAAATTGCCATTATAACGGCGTAAAAAGATGCTTTTTGTCAAAACGATTTGTAAAAACTGGTTTTGAAAATCGTCATTACGACGGCATAAAAAAGATGCTTTTGTTGAAACAGTTTGTAAAAACCGGTTTTGAAAATCGTCATTACGACGGCATAAAGAGGTGCTTTTTTTGTTGAAATGGTTTTTAAAAACCAGGTTTGAAAATCGTCATTACGACGGCATGAAGAGGTGCACAACGTTCAGCGAAGGACCAAGGTCGTAAATGGCCATTATAACGGCGCGAAAAAGTGTTTTGAAAGCTTGAAAATGACACGGAAGGACTTTTGATCACATAGCACATAAGCACTCACATTTCATTACATTATGCATAAGGTTGACATTGGTTTTTGCTTAATAAGGGTGGTTACACACCAAGCGATCAATCCCCGATTTTCGAGATGGATGCCAATCCAAAAAAGCTATGTAAGGGTGGTGCCTTAACCTCATGCATGTAGGAAATGAATGCTCTTTGACGAAACAGAAATGTGTAACGCCAATGGTATGCTTGATGCAATCGGGACTCGAAACGCGGGGATGAGAAACTCACGCCGACGGGATGAGCCAATTGGTCGGTAAAGGTTAGGTTATGGGTCCGGACAAGGAACCCGACTTATAACCGTAATATCAATTAATGCATTTCAACCAAGACCTCGTTCGAGTTTCACCATCTAGGGATTGCAAGGACACAAGTGTCCTAGTCTTCCCCAGCGGAGTCGCCAATCTGTGGACATGGGCCACCTGTACGCCAATCTGTGGACATGCAGCAGTCGGAAAGCCACGCTCGGTGGCGTAATAGGTGCTTTCGACTGGATCGTTTTAGATCGGTCGATTTCGTCTCGGTGAGGGTATCGAAACGATGCAGAGATGTCCGGATTCACCACCGAGCAGTTATGGGATGCCTTGAAACCGTTAGAATCCACTTTATTCCTAGGTCGATCAAGGCAAAATGCGGTGCTTGACATAGGTACTAAAGATAAGGAATCGCCCCTCTTTAGCATCGTATCGCTAGAATGACTCTCGTTCGCCATGGATAAGGTCGTCCACTATCCAAAGTTTTTGAGTAAGAGATGAGGGTATATATTGGGAAGCCCTTAAATTGGACACCCAATCCCGCCCGCGGTAGCGGTCTCTGCTGATCGATCTTGGTTGGTTAAATGCAGAAGTTGATAAAACGGGTAAATGCATGAATGCGCATCCACAAGTTTAAACCTAACATGTGAAATTTGCTAAGTCGGTTATTTATCCAAATATCAAGTAATTGATGTCGAGTTGGATTTAATGTTGATTTACATGTAAGACGGAAATTAAACATCCATTTACTGAGTTAGGTTTATGGTGCATAACGTTATCCATTTATCTTAGAAAAGTGTTTTGTTAATACAAAGTTAAAATGTGGACTCATCAATCTGATTCGTCCTATATTCGGGTTAACCGAAGTCGGGATCGTCCTAGACGAGTGCTGAAAAGGAAACATGAGCAGCACCAGGCAGCCTATTGAGGCGCGAGCCATAAAGCGATGCAACGGAGCATGTCCAGGTTTGAAAACTGGAAATCAGAGGCCTGTTTAGGCGCGAATCAGGCGACGACCTAAAGGGTGTCTCCTGGCTGTTTAAAATGCTTATGAAACCGTTTGTGAAATTATTTGTAAAAGGGTGTCAAAACCCGTTTTGGTGAAAAGGTCGTTAAGACCGCTTTTATGCTAATATGAAGAACGGGACTCGGAATAATTATCATCATGTTGATAATATTCGATGTCGAGTTCGGCTTTGCAAGGTTGACATGGATAGTTTTGTAAGAAAAGATGCAAAAAAGTTTGTTATGAACTAATTATGTTAAGTTTATTGCTTTGTAAATAAATTGTGAAAAAGTGTTTGATATGAACTAATTATATTAAGTTAATTGCTTTGTAATTAGTCAAATTTCATCATCGTACCCGGATTAAACCGACATGGTATGTGGAACCAAGGATGCTTATACATGCATGACTAATATGGTTTTTGCAAATGTAAACAAATGAAGAGAGGGATTTTAAATACCCTTTAAAATATAATTAACAAAATATTATCACAGAGTCACGGATCAAACCGTCATGGCATGAAGAGCCAAGGGCGAGTAAAACTTATGGTTAAAAAATATTCATCATAAAAATGATTTGAAGCAGTAAAAACCTATTGTAAATAAGAAATGAAAATAGAGGAAAGAATGAACTTAAACACATTTGAGTTCTGACATGGGATGCCATAAGAGACGCGAGCCGCCTAGTTGTGACTATGGGCTTCTGCTTCTGGTCAAACCTCGATTTTGGCTCAAACATTCGTATTTTGGACCATGTTATGCATGTTTTAGCATGTTAAAGTCATAAAAACAGATATAAGAACATGAAAGAAGAGGATTAATTACACACTCATACTTACATGCTAGGTTGCTTGACGAGAAATCAACAAAGTGTAAAAACTTGTTGAGTCGGAAAACTCGATTTAAAACCGTTTTTTAAAAGTAAGGAGTGTTGCTTTGTTTAGTGATGGTTTAGTTGGTCAAAGAGGTAAGTCAAGTGATTTAATGCACGATGACGGTACCAAACAATGTGTATGGCTCGTATTTTCAATCGGTAGGTTGAAAATACGTGTCGTTTGTAGAGTCGGGAAGTCGAGGTCTAGAATTTTAAGGGAGAAAAGAGGGGGCGGATGCTCGTGTGCCTTCAAATGGTGGCATTTGAGGGTAATTTATAGAGGATTGTGTGGTTGTGTGCGTTTTAAGCGACGTGGCCACTTGGGCTGCTTGAAGAGGCGTGAGCATGTCCACGGGACTTCAAGTTGTCCTGTCACTATCACGCATTTAGATTTGTGGTTTGTTCTATCCTAGGTTTTGTATGTCTTGATTGTTATACTTGACCATAAAGTATACCGTGTATACTTAGCATGGAAGGTTTTTGATGTTTGTTTTTTGTGTTTGACTCAGTTTGACCCGCTGTTGGAGTCGAGATTTGAATTTTGAGTCGAATTTTGGTCCGGTGTCGGTTTTGACTCTAATTAGTATCATTGCGACCCCGTCGGCGTGCATAAAATACTCCAGGTACTTTTGAAATGTTTTAAAAATGTTTTATTTTTCGAAATCGTTTTGAGTTTTCCGACGCGTAATTTATACAAACTGTCGATCAAACTTAGCCGATTCCTAAGCATGTTGTAGTCCGATAATTATCAAGTGTTTGTTGGGGATTCAACAGATACTGGGTATCTACACTAATCTCCCTTGACCTTGACCTAACTAAAATCATACCCTTTGGATTTACCAATTGATCACCCTAGTGTTTTGCTCATATTGATTTCATCCATATGTTCAATATATACTTGCTCTAGTTTTCATTAGTTTACATTTCATTCTTTTTAGTTGTAGTTGTTCCACTCATCATATCAATCAATTCTGACACCCTTAACACTATTACAAGCACCTTGATAACATTTGCAATTCGATTTGAAAGTTATCCGTCCTTTGGGTTCGACCTTTACTTACTACTTGCTAAAAGTTGTTTGTCGAGTTATAAATTTATTTGGTGGTTTAAATGACGAACCTACCATTCATTAAATATGTTATTTATATAAAATGTTACTTAATTGTAGTCCCGATTCACTATCTCGGGAAACCGATATTGTAACACCCCTTTTTTACTCAGCCAAAATAATTAGGAGATGTTACCATCTCGGTTTCCCGAGGCAGTGAATCTGAACTACAATTTAGTAATACTTTATATAACTAACATGTTTAGTGAATTACATAAATAAAAGTGAATATTACAAGTCGTGACTTCTAAAGTATCTATGTCGACTAGCATGTGATGACTCGCATAGGCTTCCATGCTCGTGACTTGGCCTACCCCGCTTGATAACAAAACCAAACCTGTACATAAAATGCACCCCATATGATCGAAAATATCATATGGATCAACACAAGCCACCCCGGAAATAGGTGATAATTTATACACAACCAACACACGTCAGTTTCATTAATATAGATATTCAAGACATGACAGATGTAATATGATTATGCGACACACCAATGAATGTAAAAGACACAATCCACCACAACGCCGCAACCACCTCACCGGTACTAGGGACACACCCACAGTACCAACAACTCGGTAACGGCACCCCAGCACCGCCCACCAAACAGTCGGACCGTAGTTCGTAAAACAGGTACTCGGGACACGCTCGTGGTACCAACCCGGGCGCCAAGCGGACCCCTGTCAGACGTCGTGCCTTAACCACACGCGTCCCTCTATAACTCAAGTCATTAATGTGCACATCCCTCCTGGAGTGGGAAGCTCCAACAGGCGACCTAAGTGTAAGACGGTCTCTTAACCACCTTACGTCTCCTCAACAACCAAGTATCACCGCCACCACTCTATCACATCCTCCAACATTCACCACAAACATGTATATCACAATATGTACACAAATGTCAAGCATAAAGCTTTCACATTATATACGATTACCAAATATGCCTCTTGATATAATCCCCCCCCCCCCCCCGCCCCCATTAACATAGTATAATGCAATACAATGACCACATGAGACCAACACCAATGACTCCTTTATGATGTCATGACGGAATCCATACAATGATGACACCAACTATAATTATCCCCTAATCATGTTATAATGCAATCTAATTACTATATTTGACCAACAATAACAAGAATGACATATATAACACATGAACCACATTCATGTTACCGAAACCGAATAGGAAAACCTACCTTTTAGCATTCTCCAATAGCTAATCGAAACCAACATGATTCTGTCTCATAAAACGTCTCAGCCTACACAAATCACAAAATAACTACCACAATTTATCCTCTATACCTATATAATACCAAACCTCTTACTAATACCATTTAATTACCCATTTACTACTAATAATCACTAATTAACAATTCCCATAAAAAACCCCAAAATCTAGGATTTGAGTCTGAAGAGTCTGTCGATCCAAAATACTCAAGAGGGGGGGTGAATTGAGTATAAGTAAATATGCCCACTTTTTCGATTATGTCCGTATGAAGCGTGTAAATATCGATTAGTATGAATTTATTGATTAAATTCAACTACCTTGATTGTATGTGAAATGAAGAGCAAAACGCATATATAAAAGATGCAAGGACACACGGATTTTTGAAGTGGTTCAGTTTCACAAGTCGAAACCTACGTCCACTATTCTCAATTAATAATTTTAGTACCTTTCTACGGATTACAAAATTACTAACCCACTCGTACAACTAACTCTAGTTGTAACTCAACTTGAGTACCGTTAAATACTCGATCTATCTATCTTACCTTAATAAGAAAGTGTTTGAATGTTCTTTCGATGTTCACACAATTGAACGAATAAGAAATAATTCTAAGCACTATTATCCAATAACGGTATCAATAAATGTGATTGACAAATGAAGAACTTGACTTTTCAAAATAATAAATAAAGTAAGGAGTTTTAAAGGCGTTTGCAATTAAAAGAATTTTACTTTATTTCGTGATATGCTGAAAAACTATTTTGCGTGAAAAGTCCTAACTTAATTAAAAGAACGGAAGTAGTATTTATAGAAGACGGAAACTAGGGTTTGAATTTCGAAACCCTAGAGCCATGTGTCACGTGTGAAAGAAGAAAAGAATTCTTCTTAATATTTTATCTTATCTTTTATAGAATAATATCTTGGTGAATAGTAAGAAAGATATGAATTCTTTTCTTTAATAATTATATCAAGATATATTCTACATTTTTTGGAAAACATATCTTATTTAGATGATAAAGGAAATATGGAATCTTTGGCATATTATCATCAAATAAGATAAGCTAAACCCTAACTTGCACAATAAGGAAAACGAGAAGTGAACCATGGCTAAGATAGCCGTCATCTCCTATGCAGCCCTAGGCGGCACGAAACCCTAGGTGGGCTCTATTTTGGGTTTACTATGAATAATATTATAAATCCTAGATAGCATAACAACTCATAAGTTGTATTACTTATCAAAAGAATAAAAACTAATTATTCACCATAAAAGTCATAAGATATAATCAAAATAAATACTTTAAAAATATATAACCATTTTGAAATATTTTAAGCTTTAAAAATAAAGTTCTTCATAAGTCATCCAAAGTTATAGTGCAAAGAGCTATAACTTTAGATCTTGCTTAGTAAAGGTATAGATAAAACAACTATAACTTTACTTCACAAAAATCACATCTAAAGATACCATTACCAAATGACGACCTATACTATCTAATCTTCCTGTAGATCTTCAGTAGTTGATCATCTTGTATCTTGAATATAAGCTCTTCATCTTTGAGCTTCAAAACTTGTATTAGCCTAGTCTTTGTCTTGTCTTGATATAACCAGCAAGCTTTGTTCAACATTCTTGTAACATTTAGCAAACCATTTTAAGTACCAAATATATATAGACACAACATACATTGTCATTATCAAAACTTAATAGGACATATAACTATATGGTCCAATAAATTCCTCCTTTTTGATGATGACAAGTGTCCTACGATTTGTGTCTAAAGAAAGTTCCCCCTCAATGTAATACCATCATATTGTACAAGGGACAAACGCAAGGCAAGACAATTATATTCAAACGTATAGCATCTAAGGACCTTAAGAGACTAAAGGTCTTGATAAGGAGCAAGCTTAGGCAATTACTATAGATCAAGGTCATTTCTTTCTCCTCTTGACATCATCGAAAAGACGAGAACAAAACATAAAATAACCAGAATAATATAAATAGAGGAAAGAAAAGAAAAGCAACCATATATTATAAGACGAGAAAGTAATCAACATCTAGCAAAGTCGATAATAATATGTCATAGATAACAAACCAAAATAGTAATGCCAAAGGGTCGAATAGAAATAGTGCCAAAATGGGCCGAATGACATAAGAGTAATTAAGCCTAATGGGCCGAATGATATAGAAAAGTTGTTAAGGCAAGCAAAGCAAAAGACAACCGAAAACAAAGAAAAGTTTAACGGCGAGGATGATTGACGGTATGGGGATTGACATAGCCGGGTCTAGTGCATAATTCAAGGGACTCAAGACAGTCAAGACAAGAGCGAACGTGAGTAGCATGGGTCGTCAAACAAGTATCAAAATTGAGCACTTTGAGGGAAAGAGCCTTTGTAGCTTCGAAAATAAGATGCATCTCCTCCCGCATCTTACGACCCGCCATCATAATCACCGCCCCTTGGCTCACCAAATTCGTCATGGATGTAGTATGACGAACCACATCATGGACAACCAAATCTAAATCCCTCCTCATAAGCATACCCCGCTCCTCCAAACTTGAAATTGCCGCAACAATTAAGTCAATACCAACCGAGGCATCACTTTGTTTTGCCATCCCAGACCGAGACACAACATCCATCAACAATTGTGTTTGAGCTTCCATTTTTGCATTAATACCAACCATAAACTCCTCTAATTTCCTATCCATTGACACCAAAACATCCGATGATTTTTCTTCAACAATCCCCTTAGAAACGAAGACCAACTCCGGTCCCATAACACCAAGCTTCATCAATTGTAAAAAAAATTCACCCATCGTATCCCGAGGCATGAAACCGTAACTTGCAACATCCACAACTTTCTTGACCTCTAAAAGATGAGATATCCACATGTCGTATGGCAAATTAATGGTGGTGGATACCTTCTCTTTTCGAGCAAGAATGCTAGTTTGGATAATCCGATTAAAAACAAGGAGATGAAGACTCACCTTCCTTCCTTCCAACCAAGAGAAAACGGTTATCATCTCGTAACTCGAGGTCTTGTCATGACCACCATGACGAGGAATAATAGTACTTCAAAGAAAGTTAATGAAAAATTTTACCTTGGGTGAAAAGAAAGCCGTAAACACATGACTGTTGTGAGTAGCGTCTTTATCAAAAGACCGCTTAATGACCAGCTTAACTTTATCCGTAATATCGCCCCATTCATGACTTGGATTAATTTCGAGTCCATCATCAGGAACCAAAAACTCAAAACAAAAATCACCAATGGAGATGTTAACACCCTTGCCATTCACGACTGCATGCAAGACACCTTTCGATACTTAGACCGAGGCATAGAACTGAACAAGCTCGATAGGATACACCGGACCCGAGAACTCACACACTGTTTTCCACCCCTGAAAAGTGAGAAAATCCGAGAAAAATTGAAAAGCTTCAATTTTTTCATACCAAGAGTTCGGATAATTTCATCCACCATGAATACCATATTGAAGGACTTGATCAATTGATCGTCTTTCATCATTTGTAAGACAAAGTTTATTTAACCCTAACTTCATTGCATGCGGCATATATTCACGAAACATCGTCCTCCGTACACTATCTCTGACTACAACACCACGATCCACCTCCCTTTCTTCACGGCCAACATCACTCACCGTGTTTTTTCCTTTGTCTAATTTTCTTCTTTTACCTCCAACACTAGACTCGACTAGAGGTTGGGTGGGAAGGGAGTGTTTTGGTTTCGGTGTATATGAAGGAGGTGTGGTAGTGGTGGTAGTTTTAGCAGATTTGGTGGTGTAATGGGTGGTAGGAGTGTTTGGGAAATTTTGTGGTGATGTCATGATGAGGTGAGGTTGAGTGTATGGGGGTTTGGGTTTTGTGTTTTATGTTTTCGAAAAAGAAGAAGGGTGACATTATGATGGTTATGGTGGGTGCCGTGTAAGGGGTTAAATAAGTAGGAAGAAGTTGACACTTAGCCAAATTAAGAAAATAAGTAGAAGAATTATGGTAGGAGTAGGATATATGGAAGATTTTGACGGTTTGTGTAGATATGGTTTTAGATTTTATTTCCAGTGTACAATATTGCACAATATATCAAACTCTAAAATAAGGTAAATAATTTGATATGATAAAGAGAGGATATAACAAGATATTTTGGAATATATCATTGTATCAAGTAAAGAAATAACTGAAAACAAGGTAAAGAAAAATAGAACAAATATTGGAAATTTTCGGCCAAAAGATTTTGTGAGGATGGAATTTGGTTAGTATTATGGACATAAAGTATTAACAATGCATAGACGGAATATTCTTATAGTATAATAAAATATTAGACAATTATTATCTCGCAACGGAATATACGGACACAATTATACAATCTCGTCTAAATCTAGTCAATCATAGAAACAAGAAATATTTATGACACGTTCAATTGCCACCGATTAAACCAATTTCCAACCGCAAATTCTCAAAATGTTCTCTAGCCAATGCTTTTATCAAAATATCTGACCTTGTTTTTCGGTGCTACAAAATTCAAGTCTTATATTGCCCTTTTCTACTTGGTCTTTAAGAAAGTGGTGCCTAATATCAATATGTTTAGTACGTGAGTGCTGTGTGGGATTTTTGGATATAATTATAGCACTCGTATTATCACATAAAATAGGTACACAACCAACATTCACACCATAGTCAAATAATTGTTGTTTTAACCAAAGTAATTGAGAACATACCAAGGCAGCAGCAATATATTCAGCTTCAGCAGTAGATAAGGCGACTGAATTTTGTTTCTTAGAACCGCAAGTTATAATGCATGGTCCAACAAACATAGCAATGCCAGATGTACTTTTTCTATCAAGTGAACAACCTGCATAGTCTGCATCTGAATACCCTATTAGATCAAAATCACACTCGAGTGGATACCATAAATATAATTTTGATGCACCAATCAAATACCTCAAGATCCTCTTAACTACTATCATATGCGATTCTTTAGGACACGATTGAAAACGTGCACACACGCATACACTAAACATAATGTTAGGACGACTTGCAGTTAAGTATAGAAGTGAACCAATCATACCTCGATAAGTTATTTCATCGACACACTTACCATCCTCATCCAATGTCAGTTTCTTATCTGTGACCATTGGAGTAGGCATAGCATGAGAATTTTCCATCCCGAATTTTCTGATTAGTTCCTTGATGTATTTTTGCTGGTGAATCATAATGCCTTCACTAGTTTGTTGAATTTGAAGTCCTAGAAAAAACTTGAGTTCTCCCATCATGCTCATTTCAAATTCCGAAGTCATCAAATCTCAAAAATACTTACACAATCTATTATTAGTTGAACCAAAGATAATATCATCAACATAAATTTGTACAACTAACAAATCTGAACCCTTGGATTTCAAGAACAAGGTCTTATCGACAGATCCTCTTTTAAAATCACTTTCAAGTAAAAATTTAGATAATCTATCGTACCAAGCCCTAGAGCTTGTTTCAAACCATATAAAGCTTTATCTAACTTATAAATGTGGTTTTAAAACTTGTGATCCAGAAATCCTGGGGGTTGCTCTACAAAAACTTCTTCGTTCAAATAACCGTTAAGAAATGCAGTCTTAATGTCCATTTGAAACAATTTCATTCCTTTGTGAGCTGCAAAGGCTATTAAAATTCTAATGGCTTCAAGTGTGGCCAAAGGAGTGAAGGTCTCGTCATAATCTATTCTTTCTTGTTGATTGTATCCTTGTACAACCAATCTTGCTTTATTCCGAACAATAACTCCTGTGTCATCCAGCTTGTCTCTAAATACCCATCTGCTGCCAAACAGATCGATCTTTAGGTCTAGGAACCAAGTGCCACACTTTATTCCGTTCAAATTGTTAGAGTTCATCTTGCATGACAATGATCCAATCTGATTCGGCTAAGGCTTCTTTTATATTAGTAGGTTCGATGGTTGAGAGGAAGGAGTAGAAGGAGCAAAAGTTGTTTAAACCCCTACGTGTTTGAACACCTTTCCTTATATTTCTAAGAATGTTCTCCATGGGATGAGAGTCTTTATATTTCCATTTCTTATAAGCTGGAGGCACATTATTATATCTTGAACTGGGCTCACCTTCTTCAAATGATTAGGATTCAAGAATTATTCCCCCTGAGTTCAATCCTGGGGTTATAGTAGAATCAGGTATAACCCTAGATTCTATACCTTGGTTTGGATTTGAAGTTATAGCTTCATCAGTTATAACTTCAGTTTCCAAGTTCTTGTTTTGAAAGGAGGTTATAGTATTATCAACTATACTTTCAGCTCTCTTTCCCTTTTCATTTGAGGGATCTCCACGTTCATCATTTGTGCCTTCAATTTCTTTATTTTCTTCATCCATCTCTGGAGGATCATCTCTAGATAAATGGAAATCAGGTTCGTTGAAATCTTCTTCCTCATCCTGTTCAGCTTTATCAAACACATTATTCTCATCAAAAATAACATGAACACTTTCCTCGGTGCACAGGGTTCTTTTATTAAAAACTTTATATGCTTTGCTATGATTCAAGTGTCCAACGAAAACCGCTTCATCACTTCTGGGATCAAATTTGCTTAAACGGGTTATGCCATTGTTATGGACGAAACATTTACTCCCAAAATAATGTAGATGAGATATGTTGGGTTTTCGTTCTCTAAGAAGCTCATAAGGAGTCTTCTTAATGATAGGTCTAATCAAAGCTCGATTATGAACATAGCATGCAGTACTAATGACTTCAGCCCAAAAATTACGAGGTAGTCCACTACACAAAAGCATAGTGCGTGCCATATCCTCTAGTGTTCTATTCATACATTCAACAACACCGTTTTGTTGTGGGGTTCGTGGTGCAGAAAAATTATGTCCTACACCATTTTCCCTCCAGAATTCTATAAAAGCATGATTATCAAATTCGGTGCCATGATCGGTATGTATAGAAACTAATTTTGATTTATACTTGTTTTGGGCAAGCTTCATTAGAACTACAAACTCATCGAAATTTTCATCTTTTGAGTTTAGAAAGAGAGACCAAACGTACCTTGAATAATCATCAACTAGAACAAAAGCATACCTGAATCCGCCTCAACTTCTTACCTTCATTGGGCCACATAGATCCATATGTACTAATTCCAGTGGTTCTTTGGTGCTTACCACTCTCTTAGGTTTGAATGACAATTTCACTTGTTTTCAATGAGCACACGAGTCACATAACGTTTCTTGATCAAATTTGATTGATGGCAACTCTTCAACCAAATCCCATTTCTTGAGTTTATTCAGTATTGTCGAGCTAATGTGAGCAAACCTCTTACGCCACAAACACGGATCGTCTAAAGTAGCTTTCATGCATGTAAACGATTTAGTAAGAATTACATTCAAATCGATCATATAAACATTCCTTTTACGATGACCTTCAAGAATAACAATACTTGTTCCTTCAATTATTATACGACAAGTATCTGGGGGAAAAACGACTTTATTTTCCTTGTCACATAATTGAGAGATAATAAGTAGATTATGCTTGAGGCCTCTAACAAGATATACATCACTAATTCCATGAGAGGTAGAAATACCAACTTTACCAATACCAATAACCTTACCTTTCTTGTTATCTCCAAAGGTAACCTTACCTCCATCAAATGGTTCAAGTGAAAGAAACAGGTTTATATCTCAAGTCATATGCCTTGAACAGCCGCTATCAAGGTACCATAGATTATTTTCTTTCACCACAACCTGCAAAATGATTAGATACAGTTTTTAGATACCCAAGCAAGGTTGGGTCCTTTAACATTAGTCACCCTAAAGATTAGATCTTTTCTAAACCAGACTTGTCTAATGATTTTCCGTTTGATGGACGAATGGGTTTGTTTTGGAGGTGTCCTAGTCTTAGGGTAAGCTCTAGGTGTTTCACATGGTTGCTTTTCAGGTTGTTTAGGGGGAGCCTTAGCCTTATAAGACTCTTTAGGCTTCAGTGGTTATTTAGGTTCGTTGCTCTTTTTCTTGTAATCAAAACGCATATCATAGAACCAACGAAAATTATTATTTCTTTCTTCATTCAAGTTAGGTTCATCCGTGGGAGCATCATCTTCTTCAACTACTGTGTTAGATGCTTTAACAAATTGAATGCCTTTGCGTAAATCTTGCACGCGTTTAATACAGTTGTCCTGAATATATCCTGTATGACCACAATAATTGCAAATCAAATATTCAGGTAAATTAACATATTTTCTCTTCCTGAAATCTCATTCGGAAGGAGTTGATTTGCATTTAGAGTGGTCTCTATGACCATAACACTCATGTCTTAAACCCATTTTCATGTTGTTGTCTGATTGCTCGGTTATAAAATTTAGGACTTTCGTGCTTCCTTCCCACTTATCATGAACTTTTCTAGCATGTAAGAGCAAATCCTTTAAAGGTTGAATTTCTTTTAAACATTTGGAATGATCTAGTTCTACATCTTTAGAGGGATTATTCTCTTTATAGTTGTCACGGAAGTCCTGGAATCTTTTATTAAGAACCTGTACCATTTCCGAATGTAATTTCTTAGTATCGGATAATAGGGTTTTAGATTCTTTCAATTGCTGATTTAGAGAACCAATTTCCTTCTTTTGATCTGAAATTATAGCTTCTCTAGCCGTAGCTTTAGATTTAAGAAGCTCCTTGATTTTTCTCAATTCTAAGGTTATAGCTTCATTAGCTATAACCTTGGCTTGAAGATACTTAATGCTGAGTTTTAGTTCTGAGGTTATAGCTTCATTAGCTATAACTTTAGACTCAAGAACCTTTCTCTCAGCATTTGTCGAATATGAAGTTGTAGCTATATTAGCTGTAACCTTAGATTTAAGCTTCTTGGCTTTAGCCTTGAGAAGATGATTCTCCTCAGCAATATCTAGAATTTGTTCTTTCAAATCTTTCAATTCTAGATCTTGTTCGTGATACATATCAAGAGATTGCTTAAAATATTTGATTAAAGCTTTCTTAGGCAGTTGTTTTTAACTTGTTTCTTAAGTTCAAGATAACTTACCTATTCTTCTTCATCGTCTGAGTCAGATTCTCCTAGGAAATAGCATTCTGATTTCAAACTCGTGCTATCATCATCACTTTCAGAAATTAGGTCAAGATTAATTAACGTTGCTTAGACAAAGATTAACAACCTCTTCATCTTCAGATGCTTCGTCATCTTCTGTGTCGAGCTCTCCCCAACACGATGCCATCATGACTTATTTGAACTCCTTTTTGGTCTTTTCACGCTTAGTCTTGTCTTTAATTTTCTCCCATGTGGGACAGTCCTTGATCATATGATCAGACTCTCCACAATTGAAGCATCCACTAATACTGAACGAATTTTTTGACTCGGTTGCTTTCTTATTGAAGGATTTATTATTATTGTATGATGATTTTGCTTGCTTGTTTCTAAAGATCTTCTTTCTGAATCGTTTAGCAAACAAGACCGTTTCATCCTCAATATCCGAATCAACCTTTTCATTTGTAGACGCTTGCAGAGCCATGCTCTTATTTTTACTTGGCTCGGCATCATCGTTATCAAGAACACGCTCATGAGCCATGAGTGCTCCTATAAGCTCTTGATATGACAATGAGGTAAGATCTCTTGATTCCTCCATTGATGTACTGTGACCTTAGGACGCCATTTTTTGGTCAAAATCCTAAGGACTTTCCTAGCAATGTCCTCATATTCAAACTTCCGACCAAGGTTTTTTAACTCATTTATAATGCTTGATAATCGTGCAGACATGCTATCAAGTGACTCGTTTGGCTCCATTGTAAAGAGCTCATATTTTTGAATCAGCAAGTCAATACGATATTCCTAGTGATTGTTGTTTCCTAATAAGTTAATTCAAGACCATCCCATATTTCCTTGGCCGAGGTACAGAATAAAAGCGATCAAACTCGTTTGATGTCATGCCGTTTTCCAACAGGCTTATAGCTTTCGAGTTTTTCTCAGCTTTCTTGTAATTAGCCTCCACATAGTCTTCTTCTTTTTTTTCATAGGTAGTGCCTTCAGTAGATCCAACCAAAATTTTATTTGGTCCATTTTGGATGATCTTCCAGCATTCTCAATCATGTCCTTTTATGTAGTGTGTCATGATATTCTTCCAAAGTCCGTAATTCTTTCCATCAAAGACGGGACACTTAAGATACTTGTAATCCATTTCACACGAGTAAGGCAGCGGAATTAAAAATAGATAAAATAAAATAAGGATAGACGGATCAGCCTCTTTGCGGTTAGGCAATCAAGAGCACGAGACTCTAATACCAATTGAAGAGTCTATCGATCCAAAATACTCAAGAGGGGGGGTGAATTGAGTATAAGTAAATATGCCCACTTTTTCGATTATGTCCGTATGAAGAGTGTAAATATCGATTAGTATGAATTTATTGATTAAATTCAACTACCTTGATTGTATGTGAAATGAAGAGCAAAACGCAATATGTAAAAGATGCAAGGACACACGGATTTTTGAAGTGGTTCAGTTTCACAAGTCGAAACCTACGTTCACTATTTTCAATTAATAATTTTAGTACCTTTCTATAGATTACAAAATTACTAACCCACTCGCATAACTAACTCTAGTTGTAACTCAACTTGAGTATCTTAAATACTCGATCTATCTATCTTACGTTAATAAGAAAGTGTTTGAATGTTCTTTCGATGTTCACACAATTGAACGAATAAAAAACAATTCTAAGCACTATTATCCAATAAAGATATCAATAAATGCGATTGACAAATGAAGAACTTGACTTTTCAAAATAATAAATAAAGTAAGGAGTTTAAAGGCGTTTGCAATTAAAAGAATTTTACTTTATTTCGTGATATGCTCACAAACTATTTTGCGTGAAAAGTCCTAGCTTAATTAAAAGAACGGAAGTAGTATTTATAGAAGACGGAAAGAAGAAAAGAATTCTTCTTAAATTTTATCTTATCTTGCGTGAAACCCTAGAACCGTGTGTTACGTGTGAAAGAAGAAAAGAATTCTTCTTAAGATTTTATCTTATCTTTTATAGAATAATATCTTGATGAATAATAAGAAAGATATGAATTATTCTCTTTAATAATTATATCAAGATATATTCTATATTTTATGGAAAACATATCTTATTTAGATGATATAGGAAATATGGAATCTTTGGCATATTATCATCAAATAAGATAAGCTAAACCCTAACTTGCACAATAAGGAAAACGAGAAGTTAACCATGACTAAGATAGTCGTCATCTCCTACGCAACCCTAGGCGGCACGAAACCCTAGGTGGTCTCTATTTAGGGTTTACTATGAATAATAGTATAAATCCTAGATAGAATAACAACTCATAAGTTGTATTACTTATCAAAAGAATAAAAACTAATTATTCACCATAAAAGGCATAAGATATAATCAAAATAAATACTTTCAAAATATAAAACCATTTTGAAATATTTTAAGCTTTAAAAACAAAGTTCTTCATAAGTCATCCAAAGTTATAGTGCAAAGAGCTATAACTTTAGATCTTAATTAGTAAAGTTATAGATAAAACAGCTACAACTTTACTTCACAAAAATCACATCTAAAGATACCATTACCAAATGATGACCTATACTATCTAATCTTCCTGAAGATCTTCAGTAGTCAATCATCTTGTATCTTGAATATAAGCTCTTCATCTTTGAGCTTCAAAACTTGATTGATTATCAAAACTTGTATTAGCCTAGTCTTTGTCTTGTCTTGATATAACCAACAAGCTCTGTTCAACGTTCTTGTAATATTTAGCAAACCATTACAAGTACCAAATATATATAGACACAACATACTTTGTCACTATCAAAACTTAATATGACATATAACTATATGGTCCAACAGAGTCTTAAGTGAAAGTGTCGAAATTAAAAGGGTAAAGGTAGTATGGCACTCACAAGATGATAAGGAACAAGGAAAAGTAGTTGAATCTTGCTAATTCTTCACCAATAGTTGTAGATCTTGAATATTGGAAGGAGAGATTATAGAGAGGTGGGGAGAGGTTTAGAGATAAGTTTTTAGGGTTTGTGAAATGAGAAAAACTTAAAAGGAGAGTATATATATCAAGGCGCAACAATACAAAGCCCGCACGCAGAAACAAGGCTGGGTTTGTCCACTTGGTCAAGTGCTCGGTGGCACTCGATTGTGTTCACCAGCCACTCGGCCGAGTGGCACACAAAAGGAGCTGGGGTAATAACCCAGAGGGCACTCGATCCATCTACTCGGTCGAGTACTATGCCACTCGGTCGAGTACTCTACGGTACTCGGCCGAGTGCACAACTACAAATCAGAGGTATTACAGAGATGATGACATCTCCTGATTACCTCGGCTTGGTAAGAAGGGGGTGTTACACTCAACGTCAGGACCCAGTAATGTCGAATGTAAAATAAAAAAATTTGCATTTCGAGAGATTATAAATTAGTTAACTAACCAATGATTGGTGGCGTCATTGATTTCGATGGTTCGTCGTTTGACATTCAATTCGATTAACAAATTGTTGTATATTATTTTTTTTCATTTGTTATTTGGGAGATAATAGAGTAGAGAGATAGTGTATAAGGATAGTGTTAATCTATAAATATTATTAAAAGGCTACCCAAAAATAACCAATTAAGTCCACGTAGACAATGCCACGTAAGGTAAAAAAAGTCTCGCAGACATTTGAAGCTCACGTCAGCCGCATAACCCAAATGCCACACACACATTCATACCTAATTACCTCGTCTCTTATCATCACTGTTCCTACCGACAACGACAATCCCTCCTTTTTCGCTCATTTCGTCAACCAAAGACATTAATTTATTATTCGGCATTAATTTAATTCATTTATCTATAAATTAATTTAATTCACTTATCTATAATATCAAAAGATATTATCTATATTTTTAAATGATTTTTGTATATTAAATATATTGTTTTCCAAAATTTATGTAACTCTTAGAAATTTACATCAAATTTTCATAATTTATAATTAATACTGCCATTTAAATTGAAATTTTTGTGATAAAATATGTTAATAAAATTTATAATTTATAATTAAAATTGAAATATTAATTGAAAATTTTGTAATAAAACATGTTAATAAACTAATTAAAACTCTTCATATTAATTACCACCCACCATTTTTTTAACATTTTTTCCTATTTAATTCATTTTTTTTTAATTAAACATGGTAATAAATTGATTAAAACTCTTCATAATACTTAACCGCCAACAAATTAATTAAAAGTTTTTCCTATTTAATTAATTTTTATAATATAATATGTTAATAAATTGGTTAAAACTCTTTATATTACTTAACACTTAACATCCATAATTTTCATGAACATTTTTTCCTATTTAATTCACCTCTTGAGTTTCTCGGCAATCAATTATCTAATTAAATATACCACAAAATAAATTTTAAAAAAAATATTGGAATTTATGGTTGTAAAATGGCTATAAAACTTATAATACCTATAATAGTTTCTATCTATAAAATCTTATTAAAATGCTAACCTAAAAAATGTGACATTGCAAGTTTAATTGTAATGTGGTAACTTTTAATGTGACATGGTAAAAAAAAGTGATATGGATTACCAATTTAAGAAAATTTAAAAATATAAGGTAAAAAAAATTTAAAAAATATAACGTATAAACACAAAAAAGAAAGAAAAAAAAATTATAAACCATTGATCTCCTCTCATAATTTTTGTTATTTATTTACCTTATCTATTTAACCATTATTTTATTTATTTAATGAAATTGCCTTTTAACTTTCCTTTCATCATTATTATATATACTCCGTGTATATGTACCATATTTTTTATTTTTCTTTCATTCATAAAATTTTGAGAGAATTTGTAATAGAAATTTTCATATATATAACTATTATATTCACCCTAATTTTCAATTTTATTCAAAAAAAATAGCACCTAAAGTATACATAGAAAAGTAAACTAATTGTTTCGTTTTTTATTCTTATTATGTTTTGTATTAATTTTTTATAATTTTTTGTGTTTGTATTAATATCGCAGGAGAATGACTTTCCAACTTTATTAAAAAAATTGGTAGGTAAGGTATAGCTAAAGTACTAAATTAATTATTTCGCTTTTTGTTTTTATTATGTTTTGAATTAATTAGAATCTTATTAGTTTTTTTTAATATATTAATATTGCAGGAGACTGAATTTACAACTTTATTCAAAAAATTGATAGATAAACTATACAATGAGAACTAAATTAATTGTTTCACTTTTTATTTTTATTATGTTTTGAATTAATTAGAATTTTATTAGTTTTTTTTTTTGTGTGTGTTTGTATTAATATTATAGGAGGATGACATACTCACATATCAATAACAATGTACGAGATTCGAAATAATGGCTATGGATCTTCTTTACAGATTTGATTTCTTGGTTTGGATGACTCTTTCATTTTTGTCGGTTTTTCTTTTTTCTACAATGGTGTATTTGAAATATCGAATGGTAGCAAAAAATTTTAATAAGTTGTTGACATGTTGTTACATTATTGTCCTTCACTCTTTTCTACACTTTAGTCTCCTTTGTAACACTTATGTTCAATTTTTATTTTGTCAAACAGGTTACAAATCAAATTGCTTAGCCAAATTGTTAAAGTACGATGCACATATGTCAATTTGATCTTATCATAGTGTTATAATATACATAAATAGTAATTAGTTAGAAACTGATTCTTATTCTCCAATTCATTGTTTCAATTCCAATGCTTTCAAGCCTTTAAATCATTTTTTTGTGTTCCATCAAATATACTATTCTGTTACTCATAATATTTTTGGGATAAATATTTTTTTTTGAATGATTTGTTTATATTTTATTTTCTTCTGAATTAGGAAAGGCTAATATTTCGTATGAAGTATAATAGTATTGTTTTGATTATAATTTTTGATGAATGATCGAATATGAAGAAGCTATGTTTAGAATCGTATATGCATAAATCTCTATTTATTGCGTGATTCCGAGAAATGTGTAATTAGTTTTGTTCATCTTACACTACTAATAATAATTATTAGAGTTCACCTATAAAGTTTTTATCCTTACTTTACTCTCTTACTTTTTGTCCCAAATCTAATCTTATGTATACTACGGAGTATATTATTATAACACAAAATGTGATATTTTAAATATATGTAACCTTTCCTTGAAATTATTCGGAATAGTTGTTAAAGTTGCTCACATAAAAGTTCACGACCGTTTCTTTGCAAGATAAACATAGGGCCAAATACTTTAAAATGCACCAAAACGACAATAAAAACAATATCTACATTCAAGCAATAAAGAGGCAAGTTGCAATGTTTGTTGGTGAAGAAAATCATTCATATTCTATAATCTTTAAGCCGGTCAAAGCAATTGGTTAAATAATAAAGAGACAATTAGAATCACTAATTAAAGAGGCAAATGAAAAACCATTAATTAAACAGGTAATTGAAGAATCATTAACAACTCAAACGAGAAAATTGAGAGTCATTGATTTTCTTTCTATAAAATCTCATCAAAATACCAATTCATATTGTCTTATTTGATACCAGGTTGTCCAAACCAACATTACTCGTTCTTACAAAAGTCAGTTTTTTTTGTTCTCTTTTTAACTTTGAGTATTTTATTGGAATTTTGTGTCTCCTTTTTCCTTTTCTTTTTGTTCATGTATTTATATTTAATAGTCTTAGTTGGAGGTGCCAATTCAATTAATTAACTTGATAACTTAATTAATGATGTTATTGTAGGAGGTATGTATATGTTAATGCGATCCTAAAAGGGATGTGCTTTGAACTTTGCGTAATTATTTTGCATACCCAATAAGAAATATTTTTACGAGACTAGCATAATTATCCATATTGTACGAGTTTTAGGATTTTGACGGGAGTATTTAATTAAATTCTATATCTATATGTGTACTTACTATAATTGAAGTAATAAGAAGATTATATTTTTGTAGAGAAAGAAAGGATAATGAATGAAAAGTAATCACGCTATATATTTCGAAGTTAGGAGGTTTTTAACTGCATATGTAGTAGAAAATAAATTTCAATGCAATTTGTTCATATATGGAAGGGTGACTTCTTTTAATGTTTTGTTTTATTGGTAGAAACTTGTACTCATATTTTAAAATCCTTTGAAAACAAGGGATGACAATGGAGAGCAAATTCATGTTCCAATACTTCTATGGCGTCAAGATTGTCCATAAGACCAGAAGTACCCGAAAATTCAATTTGACGGATTGTGTCCTCGCTTCAAAACAACCAAGCTATTCACATTTTGGTTTGCGTATCATCCCGAACCAACAATTTGGAGTGTATTAAACTTTTTTTTTTAAAATACCGTTCCCTCAGTCGTATTCATTTTTTACCTTTTTTTTTAATGATTTGTGAGTGGTTTTTTAAGTAAAATTAAACAAATGATTGAAAGAGGGGGACTACTCCATATAAGTTATTCACAAATTAAACACATAAACATAGTCAATTATTAACGATCCCGTGATTTTCACGGGCTCCAAAACTAGTTATTAAATTAAAGGGATTAAAATGTTAAAACTGAAAACGATGTCAAAAGAAAACCCATGAATTTCACGGGTCACAAAACTAGTTTATTTTTTTTTAAAAAGAGTTTTTTGTCAAACCATACCTTTTATTTATACCACTTTGTTAACACACTACCTTTACTTTTTTTTTGTTAAACACTTCCTTACTATTTATCTTTTTTGTTTAGCACTACCAAACTTAACTTTCCGTCAAATATAGTTAACTTCCATCAATGACTTTGTTTTGGCACGTGTTAAGCAACTTTTACCCTCTTTTTCCTCTTCTTTTTCCCTTATCTTTCTTCTTTCAATTTTTTTTCTCCAATTAGTCCTTCACATCTTTAGGTTACTCCACTAGGTTTTTTTCTCTTGAGCATGTCTTCATCCTTAAGTTGTTGTTTTTATTGTTGTGTTAGTCATGTACTGTAATGCTTATTTTGTGTAATGAAGTTGTTCAATCGAAATTGAAATTTTGTTGTGTTAGTGATGAAGTTGTTCAATTGAAGCGAGGCCAAATTTTTTTCCATTCATTTCAAAATGGCTGTTTGTTAGAACACCCATAATTAACATTACAATCTACTATCATCTTTCATGATCAGTCAAAACAAACTTCAACCAAACATATAGTTATGGTGGGAGTTTGTTCCAAAATCTGTCTAAACAAACTTCAACCAAACAAGCAGTTCATACAACCAAGTTAATAAATTCTACAACAACTAAAACTTAATAATTAGTCTCAATGATCCATCATCACATGAGAGAAGCTTGTGTGGTGGGAGTTGTCG
Organism: Silene latifolia; assembly: GCF_048544455.1. Lineage (NCBI taxonomy): Eukaryota > Viridiplantae > Streptophyta > Magnoliopsida > Caryophyllales > Caryophyllaceae > Silene > Silene latifolia. The sequence continues at coordinate 120,532,764 of NC_133534.1, forward strand.
ATGGAGCAGCTCGGGTGGGAGTTGAAGATGCAACAATAGTTGATTGGCTACTTTGTGGGTGGTTTTGTGTCAATATCACCTCCTCCATTGAAAAAAAAAATACCAAAACAAATTAGAATTGTCAAGGCAACAATTGTAAATAATTATAAAACCTCAAAAAGCATAAGTAATATAACCTGAGATGTTCTTTTCTTGGCTACTAACTTGACAACAGTGGGATTTTTACACCCCTTCCTATTGTGTCCTAACTGTCCACAATTACCACAAGTCTTCTTATGTGGTTTTCTCTTCACATACACCCTTTGCTCATTCTCCCCTTGTTCTTTTCTTCTTTTTTTAGAGTTAGGCCTACCTGGCATTTTCCTATAAGGGGGAGGGTTTGGTTGAGAATGCAAACTCTTTTCCCAAAGCTTAGGTCCTGGCATAGGGCTGATAGATGGAGCATAGGCCAGCTTGTAAACTTCTTTACCGTATGCTCGATCTACAAAATCTTTTGGCTCTTGTCTCTTTTTCAATATGGCAGCAAATGCATGTACGCATGGTACGCCAGTTACATCCCATTTTCTTCAATCACAAGACTTTTTTTGCAAATCCACCATAAATCTTTCCAAGTTGTATTCAACTTCAAATTTAAACGTGTCTGACCGAGCTATTTCACATTTTCTAGCCTCCGTAGATATTACATCCAACTGTTTCACTATAGCAGGCATGATATCATCCCCTAAGGTACTCGCCCCTTCCCTTTTAGAGCACATTCTCCTCATGTTGTACCTTCTTAGCCATTCCATCTACTCTATAATAGGCTTATCTCTACACTTTTTAATGACATTGTTAAAACTTTCAGCACAATTGTTCAACATCATGGCAGATTTGCAACTAGTACCAAATGCATGTCTACACCAATGCTTTATGGGAATTGAACTTAAATAGTTGAAAGCACCTACTGACATGCTCTTCATTACCTCCATGTGTTGGTCAAACTCAGGCTTGGTGTAAGCCTTAGCAATCCTCCAAAAGGTTTGTCCGAAGTCTTCACCAGGGTACGTGCGTTTGAAATTAGTCCAAATATGTCTGCAGCAATACCTAATCTCAGCATTAGGTACCACTTTGTTGAAAGCTTCCACCAATCCCTTAAAAAAAAGTCAATTTGTATTGCTCATCAATAATTGTCAGATAAGTATTCAAATTTGCAAAATAAATAATAAGCTAACCTTTTGCCTATCAGATATGAAGGTAATAGAATTGGCCACAGGTTCTATGTCATTCATCAACAACTCTAAGAACCATGCCCAAGAGTTAGTGTTTTCCACCTCTACAACAGCCCAAGCCAAAGGATAAATGTTGCAGTTCCCATGTTTTCCCACTGCTGTCAATAGTATACCAGGGTAGACACCCTTTAAATGACACCCATCTACTCCTAATATGGGTCTACAACCATTAATAAAACCTTCTTTGCAACCTCTCAAACACCCATGCTTACAATAAGCACTTACTCTTTGACTTCCATTATGCAAAAGGTAATATTCATAACCATTTTCAATGGCACTCCACCTTAAAGCCTTTCTAAATACCTTATTAGAAGGAAATTTCAGCCCTAATGTCAAATTAATAGGCTTCTTAAAATCTGTGGGGTAATATCCGTATAAGACCCTTTAATTATAGGATTATAACGCAAATTTTATATGCAAATTATTGTCATAAACGAAATACAATGATGAAACGATAAAGTTTAAGGATTAACCTTCGGTCCTAGTGCAAAATGGCAATGAGAGATCAAAGTAGATCTCCTCTTAAATGATGCACCCAAGATTGTCCGAGAAATGCCCTTGTGCTAGAGTGAATCCTCTAATTGCCTTGCAATATTGAGAGGATTGTTTTGTGAGTTTTCGTTGGATGAGAGATCCGAATTTTGAGAGGCAATTTTCTCAAAACCCTAAAATTTTCTCAAAATGAAATTGTCTAGGTCAAAAGGAGAGGGAGTCTCTCCTTTTGTTTGGTTCGGCCAAACCGAGAGCCTAGGGGAGGGAGTGGGCTTTCACTTCCTCCTTCTTTTAACTCGTGGTCCGACCAATTCCGCTAAAATGTATATGACGCGATTTTTAATTATAAATCGTCATCGGTTATCGGCTATTAAAAAATCAACTAATAACACGGGTTAGTTGAATTATTAATACATGTCCGACAAAGACGATATTGTATAATTTATTCAATATACATTAATTAAATATAATTGTTTATATTTAATTTACGAATTAACTGTTTAATTCGCCTTAGCCCATAATATTTAATCCGTATTAAATATAATATCTCAACATCACATTTTGACTAATTACTAGTCAAATAACTCGGACTAATGGTTAGTCAAAATTGGCATCAACATGATTGTATTTTCATCGCATCACGTCTCTCAAACGTATCCTATAGGTGTGACTTTTAGGGACCAGTTGATCACCGCCATCTGTATGACAATAACGTCAAACTTATCTAGCAAGCCAACCGTTATTGATAAACGTGGATCAACTGATAATAATACCAAAAGTATGCCCTTTGATCCTTTTAGAGGTTTATAAGTCCTTGCACTAAGCGTTAAGGACACCGGCCCCAACAAGCTCCCACTTGTCCGTACAAGTGTATGTGCAATGACGTTATCCGCACTAACCGGAGGACACAAGCTCCAACAAACTCCCACTTGTCCGTACAAGTGTATGTGCGATAACCGATTCTCATATTCATTTAAAATTTCTCCCACTCAATGTAAAACAATTTGCAGATCCGGATCCGCAAAGGTCGTATTTTACAATCGATCTGTATCAAGAGTGGTTTCCCCGACTAGAGAGTAACTTAAGTGATAAAACGAATCCGTATCCGAGCATGGCCATGCATTTCGATTCTGACTCCTCGAGTGGCCCCGAGAAATATCGAGTGCACGATAAAGGTGATTATTTCCTTCAACTCGACTCCTTCCGATCTAAGCACAGCATGAAATGACCCGAAAAAAATCTACTTGGCCCCTGTTACGGATGACCGTGAGAAAGAAACCAAAGTCACCCAAAATCTGCCTTAGTCTCAAGAGACAGTCGATAGTCAAAAGAATCGACTCTTAGGATCACCATGGAAGTCCTATCCACGACCGGGCACCGAATGTTATAAAACATTTAGGACTCCACGTCGATGTCACAATTGTGTCCTACGAAATATCCGTATAAATCGCCCCGTGATTGGTCGGTCAACCGGTTGACTTATGGCTCGTTGAACCCACCATCAACCAACGTCACAAAATAATTGCGAGTTATCACTCATGTGGACAATTAAGGACTAAAAATATAATGTTTGTTCAGTTCACTTTGTGGTGTTCAAAAATTGTCGCACAATTCCACATGAAAAACAAAATATATAAATATCAAAACGATGATGTCGTATAGAGTACAAAAGGGAATGAATCTAATCCATAAAAGAGTACTACAACTTAGGAACACGTTTAATTCCCATGGAATTAACATGCCCTTCATGCTTATCTTGTCGTAATGGTTTAGTGAGAGGATCTGCTATGTTATCATCTGTAGCAATCTTTTCTATCACTACTTCCTTTTGCTCCACGTAATCTCAGATTAGATGAGCTTTCCGTTGTACATGTCTAGACTTGTTGCTAGACTTTGGCTCCTTAGCTTGGAAGATGGCACCACTATTGTCGCAATAGATGGTGATCGGGTCATTCGAACTAGGCACTACAGATAGTCCATGTAAGAATTGACGCATCCATATCGCTTCCTTTATTGCTTCAGACGCGGCATAGTACTCGGACTCGATCGTAGAATCTCTTATGTGATTTGTTTGGAACTCTTCCGGTGACTCAAGCGCCATTAAGAGTAAAAACGAATCGGATCGAGATTTCGAGTCATCACGATCCGTTTGGAAGCTAGCAAGCTGCAGGTTAGGTTGCGCATAGCTTTTGTTCGCCTCCATACGTCAATGCCCAATCTTTAGTCCTCCGTAGGTACTTAAGAATGTTCTTGACAGCCAACCAATGTGATTCACCTGGATCTTTGTTGGAATCGACTTGTCATACTCAATGCATATGCCACGTCCGGACGTGTGCATATCATGGCATACATGATTGATCCTATATCCGAGGCATAAGGAATCCGTGTCATGCGCTCTTTCTCTTAGGTGTCTCTGGTGACCGAGACTTGCTCAAATGCACCCCTGGAGCCATAGGAAGAAACCCCTTTTGGAGTTAGTCATCTTTGAATCTCTCTAGCATTTTGTCTATGTAAGACTCTGATCGAGAGATAACATCCGTCGTGATCTATCTCGATAGATACGGATGCCCAGAATTCTTTGTGCCTCACCCAGATCTTTCATCTGGAAATGGTTTTTCAACCATACTTTCACCGAAGTTAAGAGAGGTATGTCATTCCCAATCAGGAGTATTTCATCGACATACAATATTAGGAAGACAATCTTGCTCCCACTCGACTTGATATAAAGACATGGTTCCTCGACCGATCGAGTAAATCCATTTTCTTTAATCACTTGGTCGAAGTGATGATTCCAACTCCGAGATGCTTGCTTAAGTCCATAAATGGAACGCTTAAGCTTGCACACTTTCTTAGGATGTTGTGGATCGATGAAACCTTCGGGTTGTACCATGTACAACTCTTCCTCCAAAAAGCCGTTTAAGAAGGCGGTTTTCACATCCATTTGCCAAATTTCATAGTCATGAAAAGCGGCAATCGCTAAGATAATCCGAATGGAACGTAACATGACTACGGGTGCAAAAATTTCATCGTAGTGCAAACCTGGCACTTGGGTGAAACCTTTAGCAACTAGTCGTGCTTTGTAGATATCTTGTTGACCTTCCACAGAATGCTTTATCTTGTAAAGCCATTTGCATTGAAGGGGACGAACCTTAGCAGGTAAGTCAACAAGATCCCATACGTTGTTCTCATACATGGAGTCCATCTCGGATTGCATGGCCTCAAGCCATAGCTTTGAGTCAGAACTAGTCATGGCACCTTTATAGGTTGCGGGTTCACTACTCGTTAAGAGTAGAACGTCATCTATGTCATGTTCCTCGACCATACCAATGTATCTGTCCGGAGGAATAGAGACTCTTCCCGACCTCCTAGGTTCCTCAGGAATATTCACCGCAGCCGGGATTGTAGGAATTGATTCCTCCAATGATTGCTCGGTATTTGGTTCTGGAACCTCCGACAGGTCGAAGGTTCTATCACTCTTTTCATTCTCGAGAAATTCCTTCTCCAAGAATGTCGCACTAGCCGCAACAAAAACACGTTGTTCGGTTGGCGAATAGAAGTAATGACCAAGTGTTCCTTTAGGATAACCTATAAAGTATGTCTTGACCGATCGCGGGCCGAGCTTATCCTCGTGTCTCCACTTGACATAAGCCTCGCAGCCCCAAACCCGTATAAAGGACAAGTTAGGGACCGTTCCCTTCCATAGTTCATATGGAGTCTTGTCACATGACTTTAGACGGACTTCGGTTAAGTATTAGAGCAGCGGTGACGGAAGAGCATAACCCCATAATGAGTCGGGCAACACGGTGTGACTCATCATGGATCGAACCATATCAAGTAATGTTCGATTTCTCCGTTCGGACACACCATTCAATTGAGGTGTTCCGGTGGAGTTAAGCGTAGGGCAATCCCACGAGTCCTTTAGGTGTTGATCAAACTCATGAGAAAGATACTCGCCACCACGATCTGAACGTAGTGTTTTAATCTTTCTACCTAATAGGTTCTGTACCCTATTTTGGTATTCTTTGAATTTCTCAAAGGATTCACTTTTGTGCTTCATTAAGTAGACATAGCCATATCTACTTAAATCGTCCGTGAAAGTGATGAAATACCTATAGCCTTCTCGTGCGGTGATTGACATAGGACCACATACATCCGTGTGTATGAGTCCTAATAGGTCGGCAGCGCGCATTCCAACACCTTTGAAGGAAATCCGAGTCATCTTACCGATGAGACATGATTCACACGTGCCAAATGATTGAAAATCAAAGGCCGAGATAGCTCCATTCTTGATGAGTTGTTTTACGCGTTTCTCATTAATGTGTCCCATACGGCGATTGCCATAGTTACGTTTGATCTTTGTCACCAACCTTTAACTTTTTATTCATTACGTGTAATATTTCGGTGGTCGGATCTAAAACATAAATTCCGTTCATGGAGGCGCCTTGCCATAAATCATATCGTGTAAAGAGAAAATGCAAGTATTATTCTCTATTACAAATGAAAAACCAAGTTTGTCAAGTGTAGAAACTGAAATAATGTTTTTCGAAAGATCGGGTACATAATAGCGATTATATAAAAATAACTCAAATCCGCTAGGAAGCTGGATCACGTATGTTCCCCTTGAGACGGCAGCCACTCGTGCTCCATTCCCAACACGCAGGTCCACCTCACCCTTTACGAGGGGTTCGATGTTTGAGAGCCCCGCACATGATTACAGATGAGAACCACAACCAAGATCAAGTACCCAAGTTCCGTAACTTGCGTGGTTAATCTCAATCATATGAATAAAAGTAGAAGAAGAAGAAGACATACCAACAGGTTTAACACGACCCGCCTTTAAGTCCTCATGATAAACAGGACATGTACGCCTCCAATGCCCGGTCTTGTGGCAATGATGGCATTCCATGTTTTCATTCTTGCTCTTTGTCGCGCCCGATGAGGTGCTCGACTCACCAGGCCCACTCTTACCTGAACCCGACTTCTTAAACTTCGGTTTGCCCTCGCTAGGCCTGGTGAACTTTGCCTTTACCTTTGCCCTTGTTTGACACAACGAGAACATCCTGTTTCATGCTCCCACTGAACTTCATGTCCTTCTCGGTCTGTACGAGAAGGGAGTGCAGTTCATGGGGACTTTTCTTCAAATCATTCATATAGTAATTCGCTCTAAAATGCGAAAAACCATCGTGGAGTGAATGAAGCATGCGGTCAATCACGATGTTCTCGCTGATTTTACAATCAAGCGTTTCCAGGTTCTCGACATTTCAATCAATCATGCCGAGAATGTGTGGGCTAACCGGTTGGCCCTTCTGGAGTCTCGCATCAAAGAAGCGAGTGGTATGCTCATAGGTCACGATTCTCGGTGCTTTCGAGAATTCCTTGGTGAGCGTGGTGAAAATCTTGTTTGCACCTTGGGCTATGAAGCGTTTCTGCAACTTGGGTTCCATTGCAAAAATGATTACGTTTTTAATCGCACCCGCTTCTAAGGCGAAATCGTTATACTTGTCGATCTCGTTAATTCCAGCCGTGGGGCCTGGGTTTGACGGCATGGGCTCAGCAGAAATTTGAGCTTCCGTCGCAGCGGCAAAGATTCCGTAATCCGCCTCCCGATCCGCGAAGTTTGATCCATCATTCTTGATCGAGTTGGTGATTCATCCGATTCATGAAGATCCGAAGCCAGGACTCACGGTCCAATGTGGCACTTGGCATTGGGTCGTTCAAGTGACCAGCCATATAGTTATTAGCAGTTTATGTGAACGTGATCTACACTGAAAAGGAAAGAAAACACAAAACGAAATAAGCAACTCATCGAGGTGATTTAAGTCTATTTAAAATTCATTTTAACGTGTAGACTCTCGCACTTGCATAATTGATCTCCCTCAAGAATGATACAAGTGATCCCAAGACTCAATTTCTGTAAATTGATAAGCCAACTGTTTAGCTAATTCTTCCGTAAGAACTCTTGGTCGATAGATTTCCGTAAATCCTATCTATAGTCCACCATAATCACAGGATCGTACGAGTGACCATAGTGTTGAGATAAAATAGGTCAATCAGTTCCAACTTACCCGACGTAGAAGGGGTCATATTATGCCTACCGACGAAGAAGGGACTCATTGGAGTTTGACCTATAAAGACTATTCTCAATTTTTGTTTATACGAGGAAGATCCCATCAACTAAATTATAATTCATATTAAGTGAACGAATAACTAGCGTCTGCGTGAATGAATTAATTTGGGTGATGGCTTATAATCATGTGACATAAGAATGTCAAAGAAAACTAACTCGTGACCTCTATATGTGTCAGTTTTCATGCAATAATTAGGTGGTTTGGTTTTTAGGCGGAATATGATGCATATTATCGTTGCGAAAAATAAATAAAAGAATGCAATACGTAAATAAAAATTCCTAGTGTGGCCTATCCTAATAAAAAGAACATAAAACAACTTTGGAATCCACCGTTGGACCCGAGAAGCTTGTCTTGATGTTCCATCTTGATCCATGCAGCGGGAGTGAGCATCCGGTCTCCATCTTTGGTCTTCTCAAAAATTACAATTTAAAATTTACAAATATAAACCTATTTACATTCTAAATACAAAAACTGTAATTACAAGTGAAAAATCCAAAACGGAGATACGAGATCTCAAAATACAACCAAGACCGTGTTCCATCATTTCGGTAACACGTTCTACTAAGGCCACACTAAGTTACAACCGTTTGTAAAATAAATAAATAAATACGTAATTAAAGGCATTCAAGATATACGATAAATAAAATGCATCAACTAAAACAAATTTATTCGTGACATAATTCCGTAATTATGTTAAATATATCCAAACCACCTTTTAACGATTAAAATTTATGTGATAAAACTGCTTCTATCAGTTTAATTTTAATCTTTTACAATCCGTTACTTTAAATACGCTTTAAAATAACTCATTGGTGCGTGTGTGAACCGTTTCACAATCATAGCGAGTGTACAATATCCGTATAAAGTACATATTAAGGCCAAAAGAAAATTTAAAACAAAAAAAATAAATTTTCAAAGCTGCCAGAACAAAAATCCCTCGATCCAGGGACACAAGTGCTCGATCGAGGAACAAAAGGGCTCGATCGACTGAACTGCTAGTCGATCGAGAGGTATACTAATCAGAAAGTACTCGATCGACAAGATCGGAGGTCGATCGAGGGCTTTTATCAGCAAATCTGCTCGATCGAGTACGAGGACATCTCGATCGAGCAGTGGGGTTTTGAAAGTGGTCGATCGAGTACAGCAAGGACTCGATCGAGTAAAAACAAGACAGAAAAACCTCTCGATCGATTAAAAACATGCTCGATCGACAACAAAAATTTCTGGAAAAACAAAACCCTCGTGAAAACAGTTTTGTCGAAACAAAACAAATGCAATTTTGATCAAAAACGCATAAAAACAATTTTACGATCTGACAAAACTTGACATATTATTATAATCTCCGTATAAAATAACAATATGTATAAGAACAAAACAAAAAAGATGAAACAACCGTGTAAAACATGTCACGGTTTCAACAAAAACGCAACATCCGTGTATACAAGGCACGGTTTTCGAGACAAAACAATCGTTTCAAAATCGTTTTATGAAAAATCACAATGAAAATTTACGTGGCCTCGCTCTGATACCACTTGTGGGGTAATATCCGTATAAGACCCTTTAATTATAGGATTATAACGCAAATTTTATATGCAAATTATTGTCATAAACGAAATACAATGATGAAACGATAAAGTTGAAGGATTAACCTTCGGTCCTAGTGCAAAATGGCAATGAGAGATCAAAGTAGATCTCCTCCTAAATGATGCACCCAAGATTGTCCGAGAAATGCCCTTGTGCTAGAGTGAATCCTCTAATTGCCTTGCAATATTGAGAGGATTGTTTTGTGAGTTTTCGTTGGATGAGAGATTCGAATTTTGAGAGGCAATTTTCTCAAAACCCTAAAATTTTCTCAAAATGAAATTGTCTAGGTCAAAAGGAGAGGGAGTCTCTCCTTTTGTTTGGTTCGGCCAAACCGAGAGCCTAGGGGAGGGAGTGGGCTTTCACTTCCTCCTTTTAACTCGTGGTCCGACCAATTCCGCTAAAATGTATATGACGCGATTTTTAATTATAAATCGTCATCGGTTATCGGCTATTAAAAAATCAACTAATAACACGGGTTAGTTGAATTATTAATACATGTCCGACAAAGACGATATTGTATAATTTATTCAATATACATTAATTAAATATAATTGTTTATATTTAATTTACGAATTAACTGTTTAATTCGCCTTAGCCCATAATATTTAATCCGTATTAAATATAATATCTCAACATCACATTTTGACTAATTACTAGTCAAATAACTCGGACTAACTGGTTAGTCAAAATTGGCATCAACATGTTTGTATTTTCATCTTTGTCACGTCTCTCAAACGTATCCTATAGGTGTGACTTTTAGGGACCAGTTGATCACCGCCATCTGTATGACAATAACGTCAAACTTATCTAGCAAGCCAACCGTTATTGATAAACGTGGATCAACTGATAATAATACCAAAAGTATGCCCTTTGATCCTTTTAGAGATTTATAAGTCCTTGCACTAACTGTTAAGGACACCAGCCCCAACAAAATCTTTGTCAGCGTTAAAAATGGGGTAAGTTTTTACCTCATCATCATCAGATCCATGTTTGCTATCTAGCTCATCATCCTCTTATATCAACTCATCCTCTAACTGTAAATCAGCATCACCTACCTCATTTTCATTAGCCTCATCTATATCTTCTTCATCCCCCCTTAATCTAAAAATGCCAAATCCTGAAGTGTCTTCATCCACAAACTCAGCATATAAGTCATCATCATTTTCAACATCATCAAAATCTCCATCACTTAATACAACATCTGGATCAACAGTCTTCATCAGAATCTTCACCACCAACTCCACCTCCACTCTCAGTAACTATCTCATCAATTTCTGGATTATTCAATGGAATTTCAGGTATTTTGCTTCTAAAAGTCTGAAGTTTTTGTGGTCTAGTAGCAGAAAGAGGTAGCCTGGAATGAGGAGTTTTGTGGGTTGTATTTAGTGAAGCTGCAAAAGTGGGTGTAGGGTTTTCAATGCTTCTATTTATTGTATTTTCAGTGGGCCCTCTCTTCACATTTTGATGGGATAATATCTCTTCACTCTTCCCATGGACCACATACATAGTAACAAAACCATTAATGTCCTTTGTATCCATCAAAATTTCAACATCTTTATCACTTTCAATTTTTTTTCTTGCCTACTATCAAGCTCAATCCATGTCTTCTAAACCACAACTCAGCTTCACCTTCATAACCAAGTTCATTCTTTACCAAATCAACCAAGTTAAAGTAACAAACTTCCCTCATATCAAGTTTCATATACATTGTTCCTCCCATGTACTCAGTTTTTCATCCTTTCGTTACAAATTTACCACCATGAATAACTAGCGCTGAATTTTTCCATCCTAATCATATTAACATCAAATTAAATAAAAAATAATAAGACCCAAATAAAGCAACATAAGATTGAAAAAATGAGGGTTTATACATATTAACAAAGTTTTCTTTAATCAATTAAGCATTACTAATCTATAAGTAATTGAATAGTTTACATATAAGTAAAGCAACATAAGATTCGTTTTACAAGAAAACCAATTAAAAAATTAGGGTTTACCCTACCAATACAATTATACTACATAAAAAATTGGAAAGAAAAAATTATAACAATAAAGTAAGTGCACATACCTTTCACACATATACTTTAGTTCTTGATTAATCAAAGGTGAAGAGGAAAAATTGAAAACATAGAGAAGGTGAAAAGGGAGAAAAGAGAAGTAAAAAGTGGAAGAAGTAGATGACGTAGAAAGAAAAAGAACAAAGAAGTAAAAGGCTAAAAGTTGCTTAACACGTGCCAAAACAAAGTCATTGACCGAAGTTGAATATATTTGACGGAAAGTTAAGTTTGGTAGTGCTAAACAAAAAAGATAAATAATAAGGAAGTGTTTAACAAAAAAATAAATAAAGGTAATGTGTTAACAAAGTGGTATAAATAAAAGGTATGGTTTGACAAAAAAACTCTTTTAAAAACGTCAATGATTCACTGTAGTCCCAAAAACACAAATTGAAGCTCCTTTGCTTTAAAAACGTCAAGCCATAGGAGAATGTGGGGACCAATGAGAGGCTCTAATCGGAAGGCAACAATAGAGACAGAAATAAACGGTGGAGATGAAGCTACTAGAATATTCGTAAATCTTAAAAAAACGTAATTGCTAAATCCTACACATACTTTTACTACATCCTACACATTTTGTCACTTTTTTCCACTATACTACCCTTCGTAAAATAAAAATAAAAAATATTTTCTTCTCTCCTAAAACCCAATCAATTTGTTAATAATTTGATAATTATCGATCTTAATTCGCACATATCACAGATCTTTCAAATCTTCAATTGTTTATGATTTACGATTTCCGTAAATCGTCACAATGCTAACAACAACTAATCTGTGTAGCATTTAAAATTAAAATTGGACATAACTTAAGAAAACCTAGTTCACTATTTACGGGATATTCTTGTTGACAAATTTTTAATTGATCATACGTGATTCTCCCAACCTTGGACACAGGTATTGAAAAATATTAGATGAGATATATGAAGAACATGATTGGTATTGTATAATCTTGAATAGATCATGTGAATTTGACGCAGCAAATATCGGTGCTGGAAATCGATTAAAGCAAAACAACGGAGTAAGAGGAGCCGAAGCAAGAAGGTTCGTCGTCAATCAGCTAATGGGGCGGTTACAGCCTTGCAGGGGGCGGTTGGAGGAGCGGCTGGTTGGGGTGGTTGGAGGGGAGGCGGGTGGGTGCCATTAATTGCTCTCTTTTATCTCTCTTTTAGGGTTCTTCTTTGTGAGAAATGAAAGGGGCAGATTCGGAATAAGGCGAAAAAATGTGCGGGATTAAGTAAAATTAGGTGCGGAATTTAGCAAGTCCCTACAAAAAAACCCATACCTCTGCTGCTCTCCAATTCTCTTTAAATTATATATATATATATATATATATATATATATATATATATATATATATATATACACACTCCGCACAACCTGTGGTCACCTCACGCCTCCAACTTTACAATCTGACTCCCACATTTCACCATTCAATTCTATTATTCCAGGTTATTTTTTTTTTTCTTTTTAGATCTGTTATTTTTCATTTTGATTAATGCTAATTCATGTGTTAATGATTGAGTTTTTAATTTTGAATTATGGATCTGAAAAATCGTTTGATGATGATTTGAAATTTGGTTGTTTGATGTGTTGATATCATGGATCTGATTGTGTTTTGTTTGATGGAAATTGCTTTTCACCAAAATCTCATCATTTGTCTCTATGCTTTCATCCTTTCATTTACTGTAGTACGGAGTATTACCAGAAGCCTATTGAGAAGGCAAAGAAGAAGCCATTAATCTGCTCTACATATACGCTTAAGATCAATTTTGTATGGTTCAGATTTTATTTTTTTAACGATGGCTAAGAACTATCCAACTGTGAATGAGGATTACCAGAAGGCTATTGAGAAGGCAAAGAAAAAGCTCAGGGGTCTTATTGCCGAGAAGCAATGTGCTCCGCTTATGCTTCGTATTGCGTATGCTATTTCTTATTATTATTATCAACTTCCAATTTCATTCTGATATTTTGTATCCTTCCCTAAATATTTGGTACATGCTCTGCAGATGGCACTCTGCTGGTACCTTTGATGTGCAGTCAAAGACCGGAGGTCCCTTTGGAACTATGAGGCACAAGGATGAGTTGGCTCATGGTGCTAACAACGGCCTTGACATTGCTGTCAGGTTGTTGGATCCCATCAAGGAACACTTCACCACCATCTCTTATGCCGACTTTTATCAGGTAACTTTATTATGTAGGAGTAATATATATATTTTCGTAATGATTTACTTATTGTGTGCTGATTATGTCATTGGTTGATTGACTTTAGTTGGCTGGTGTTGTGGCTGTTGAAGTTACTGGAGGACCAGAAGTTCCTTTCCACCCTGGTCGAGAGGTTAATTCTTTATAAATTCATCTTGCTATTTATCCCTGTATAGGTTTTTTAAGATTCTACTTTGGTCCCCTTTATTTTCGGGTCCTGGGTATGGAATACTGATTATTGTACAATCTACATTATTCTGATTCTTCTTAATTCCTCATGTACCCATGTCACATTGACATTGGATAAGGCTAACACACTTGGACGCCTCAATTTAAGCCAAATTATGCAGAGATTATTCATAGAAATATTCATGTCCGACTCCTGGACACACACTCGTATCAGATACTTTGTACAAGTGTGAGTTACATAGAGCACAACCACAAAGCCTAGGTTAGCTATAGTGCAAGTGTTTTTGCTGTGCTTCGGCTCTTACCTCCTTTCCCGTACAACAACTAAGCTTGTACAACTAAGCCTAAGCGCTAAAAGAATTTCTCTTCTGTACTATGAATGTCCTCATCCTTCTGCCAGCAAGATCAAATAGTTAAAATGTATCAGAGGGTTTGTGGTCTTATAACAGTATGCACATTGTTTGACAAAAGCCCTTGTAATTTGCGTCTTGTCTAGGATAAGCCAGAGCCCCCACAGGAAGGCCGTCTCCCCGACGCTACCAAGGGTACATGCTTTCCTTTGGCTGTTCTCTTTCTGCCTCTTCAGTTTCTATGTATATGTTTTCCCTACTTGTTTTTTCAAATGTGAATATTATTGAATATTGGTCTTATTTGAACTTTTTCTGCAGGTTGTGACCACCTGAGAGATGTGTTTGTTAAGCAAATGGGTCTTATTGACCAAGACATTGTTGCTCTCTCTGGAGGCCACACCTTGGTGCGCTCAAACTCACTGCTTATAGTTGGCTGTTGGTTGCCTTGCCTTGCTTCTGTCTTGGCTTACACTGATGTTTTATGTTTTACTTTGCTTACAGGGAAGGTGCCACAAGGAGCGTTCTGGTTTTGAGGGAGCTTGGACTTCCAACCCTATGATTTTCGACAACTCCTACTTCAAGTTAGTATTGTTACTTCTATTTTTGTAGTTCATTATGTTGGTAATAGGTGATCGTGGCACTCATTCCTTCTGCCAATATACATGATAGGGAGCTTTTGAGTGGTGAGAAGGAAGGTCTCTTGCAGCTGCCATCTGACAAGGCTCTTCTGTCAGACCCTGTCTTCCGTCCTCTGGTTGAGAAATATGCAGCGGTATGTTTTCATTGTTATTCTCCCCTGATATTTCATGTGGTCAAGAATGATGCCTATATCTGTGTTTTAATTTGGAAGCAGAAGTATATTTGCCATATCAACTCATTGAGTTAGTCGGTCCAAGGCCGTTGTCTTAAATACACAACATATTTATTGTTAAATGAACCACATGGTGTGGAAAGATGTCAGCTTAAGCGTAAGTGGTCTTAGATGAGATTTCGCTACCTTTACGCCTCAGACATACTCCAAATTGTTCACCTGTAAAAGCGAGTCTTAAAATGTTGCATGCGTTATTTGTGTTCTACTCCTTTTCGCCTACTTTTTCTTTTTGGTCAATATATTAGAACTCTTCCATTTTCTCTTTTTGGTATGCGGAGATGTTTGAATGTGTGCCGCATTTATTTGGGATAATGTTAGTTTCAGTCCAAAACTCAATTTTCCAGAACTGAACAGAAAGTCATCCTACTCTCTAGTGTTACTGTTGTTCCATTGTTTAAGTTGAATGTCCAACAAAAATTCAAATTGAGATTAGAATGCAGTTTAACAGTAACGCTGACTGTATCAAACTCTTTATCCATTTAGGTAGCTTGTATAAATTGAATATGCAACAAAAATTCAAATTGAGATTAGAATGCAGTTTAAGAAGTCCAAACTTGAAAGATTAGAATCCATTTAGTTAGCTTGTATAAAGAGAGTGATTATTTCGCTCCTTTTGAAACAGGATGAAGATGCATTCTTTGCGGACTATGCTGTTGCACACATGAAACTGTCGGAACTTGGGTTCGCTGATGCTTAAGTAGCTTGACAAGTATTGTGACCTGCATGGCTTTAGCAGTAATGCATCGTGATCCTTTATTTTCACTTGACCTGGAATGAGAATGAGTTCTATTTTAGCACAGCTCTTGAGAAGCGTCTATTCAAGCATAGCCATTACCGCATTTTGGTTTGTTGGTTATTGTTGTGTGTAACAACTATCCATTTTCATTCTAATGGTTTGGTTATGTTCATTAATAATAGATGGCAGACAGTTAGTCTTAATATGAAATCATCCTCTCAGTGCGTGTTGTTTTGGCTTACTGATTTCGCAAGTGCTATATGATATCCTTCAGCACGTACATATTCCCTGTATTAGTTATGCATGGGTTAGGTTGAAGCATTGCACATCTTTTCTCCATACGAATTTTACTCTTTCACATACGATTTTTCAATATTATCCTTGTCATTTTTCATTAACTTGCTCAATTAATTTTTTCCTCCTTCCCTCGTCCCCATCACTACTTCTGTTCACCACCTCCGATCAGTTGCCGGCAAACCTTGCTCCGATCGACCTCGGCCGACCTCCCCCTGCCCTGCACTTCCCCTCCCTCTACATCGCGCTTCCCCCCGCACTCCCTACTCCGACAAACACCGACCACTACCCTACCCCCCATCTAACGAACCCATACCTGACCCTCCCTTAGATCTGCCTACCCCTCGCCCCTAACAACATCACCATTAATGGAGCCTCCCTTCTAAACATTCGCACAACAAACACGTACAAACACACTTGGAAACTCATAATTCATCACCAACACCCCTAATTAAAAATCAATTTGGATAGAATTAGAACACTAATTGAACATAAATAACAAATCAACTAGTGTGTAATTTAATTAACAAAGTCTAACATTTGATTGGTATTTGGGGATAAAAATTGATTAGATTTTGAGCAGAAATGAAGAGAGGGAATGAATTTTCCTTTTTTAGATAAAGGGTAGTTTATGGAAATTTTATGCTAAAATGTGTGTGAGAGTAAAAATCGTATGTGAAAGAGTAATTTCGAAAAAAAATCTCCTATTACGAAGTTTTATGTGAGCGAGTTAAAATGAATAAACGATCTGACAAAAGGTTAATTTTGTTAATGAATATGTGATGACGCAAGTAAAGAAGTTTAATTGACACGAGAAGTTGACGTGGGAAATCTAATTTGGGGAAAAACCGCGGTGATTGTCAGAATCTTGCCATTTGCCAATTAGAGGAATACAATTACGGAGTAGTACAGTTAAGGAGCTTGCAAAGAGCAAATGAAGAGGGAGGGAGGGGGGAACTATTGCTTCAGTATGTCAAACGGGGTGGACGGGTGCGTTAATTTCGGGTTTGTAAAATAGGTCTTTACTAGTTTTAAACCCGTGCAAATTGCACGGGTATCTTATTTCAAATTCTTTTATTATAAAAAGATTTTTTAAAGAGCACATGCTAATAAGTTAATTAGAGAAAGTTTGTTGAGAATAAATCATGAAAAATACATGTACAAACTTACATTTACCATAATTAGGCCCTGTTCTTTTGGACTGAAATGGATCTGATCTGAACTGAACTGAACTTATAAGATCTCGAATCGAATCAATCGAACTTATATGATCTCGAATCGAACTTAAAGGATTCGAATCGAATCGAACTTATAGGAATCGAATCGAATCGAATCGAATCGAATCGAACTTATTGGATCGAATCGAACTTATAAGATCTCGAATCGAATCGAACTTATAGAATCTGAACTGAACTGAACTTATAGGATCTGAACTGAACTTATAGGATCTGAATTGAACTTACACAATCCGAATCTAAATTAACTTAAATTAATTATTATTATTATTATTATTATTATTATTATTATTATTATTATTATTATTATTATTATTTATTATTATTATTATTATTATTATTATTATTATTATTATTATTATTATAATTATTATTATTATTATTATTATTATTATTATTATTATTATTATTATCCTGAGAATCTTTCCTTATATGACTTCTTAATGTGTGCCCTTAGGGCACACGTTAGAAAAACCTTTATTATTATTATTACTATTATTATTATAATAAAAAGCGCAAACTTTTATCGAGATTAAACAAAAAATTTACAAGAAATTAGTGGGCAGCTAAGAGAGAACACTTATAAGAAAATATAGTCTAAAACACAAGGTAAGATAATAACATTTTTCCGCTTTATATACATTGGTTTGTTTATACATTATACTACGGTTACATTACGATAAAAAATAATGAGAAGAGTGATAATTTTTTTTTCAAATAATAATGTATATATAATTAATAATATCGAATGTTTTTGCGTCGGTTTTAAAAATAATACTCTGTATATAACTTTTCTAAACTGAATTTATAGGATCTGAACTTATAGGATCTGAACTGAACTTATAGGATATGAACTGAACTGAACTTATAGAATCGAATCGAATCGAACTTATAGGATCTCGAATCGAACTTATAGAATCGATCTCGAATCGAACTATCGGATCCGAATCGAATCGAACTTATAGGATCTCGAATGAACTTATAGGATCGATCTCGAATCGAATCGAACTTATAGGATCTGAAGTGAACTTAACTTAAGTGACTTTAAGTCCAAAAGAACAGGGCCTTAGTGAAATATTCTCAACAAACTTTCTCTTTCTCTAATTAACTTATTAACATGGGTATGGCACATGTTAGAAAATCTGTTATAAAGAAACATAAATAGTTAAAATCTGTTATAAAGAAACATAAATAGTTAAGATTAGTTTTTATAATTAAATATCTCCTTTTAGAGGGAGTATTAATTAAATATCTCCCAACATAAAAATTAAGGGTAATATGAAAAATTGATGTCAAAAGTTAATTTTTGTATTTTTTTGGGTTAGAAATTGCGATTAAATCATTTTGTACCTTTTTTTCATGTTAAAATAATAATTTTGTAAAGTCATTTGGTAATTTTTTTTTTTTTTTTTTTGACAACAGAGGAGAATAACTTACAATGTTCGACTAACAACGTAAGCTACTCGACTAGGTAGCACCAGACCATCAACTACTAAATCTAGCACTACTAAGCCATGCCTAAAACATACATAGACAATATTTAAAATTAAAGCTACATCATAAAAGTAAACTAGATCCGCGATGATAGGATGGAAAGGGGCGGAGGAATGGCCATGAACAACCGATCCAGCATCCCAAGCACACTTGACCTCCAGAATCCATCGACGCAAGCAAGCCTTAGAGAAACCATGACAAGGTGTACTTCCGCTCTTGCGAAAAGAACGAAGAAAGACAAAGTGATGAGCGAGACGACGAAGTCTGCCATCGGCGGAGATAAATCTCCTACACCTTAGAAATCGAACCCTTTGGCCCAGCGACTAACACACCAAGGAAGCCACTATACAAAGGAGGGAGGACAATGGAAGTTTAATAACCCAAATCCAGTCAGTAGAGTCCATGATGCGGTCGTTTTTACACCAAAAATAAAATACCTAAGTACAACTAACAGAAGTCAGCGGTAAGTAGGGTCGATCTCCACAGGGAGGCGGTGTACTATCTATTTGTCTGTTTATCTGTCTAAATGTCACTAATGGGAGTTTGAGAGGTTTGTGTTAACTAAACTAAAGACTAAGCAAGAGAAATAAAAAAGAGAAATTAACAGAAGAAAAGGGGGTATGCTAGGAGTCGGTCCACCGTGGCAGACTGGCAGCTATCAGATCTTATATTATCATGAATACTAAGACGATTAGACTATTGATAAGAAGAGCTATGGTCGTCACCTTTCGGTCCTTAAACCGCCCTAGAGCGTAAACAGCTTAACTTTCGCCCTCACTGCAATACCCTATTGTAATTAAGCAAGCCTTCCCTTCCAATCTTTCGATCTAGGTCGGGGTTAACTAAAATTATTGGTCTCCTGCATGCATTCATTCGACTGATAACAATTAAATTGCCTAATACAATTCTTATCGCAGGGCTAATCTATTTAGTACAATTAAAACATCGCTACCACGGCTTCCCTAATCCTAACATACTAGGGGATTTAGCTATGCATGATAAAATAAACAAGAACAATAATAAAAGAAGAAATAAACATTAAAAGTGAATAAGGGAAGAAGAATTACTGAAATTAAGCGATCCGGAAATAAGAGAACAAAGTAACAGTGTATAAAGAAGAAAAGTAACGTATGGTGATCCTTCGATGATTACAAATGACATCCCTAACTCCTATTTATAAGAAATTAGGAGTAGGGTTAAACCTAATTAACGAATTAAAGCTTAAAAGCCCAACCCGTCAGCGAAGCCACTCGATCGACCACTTAAATCACTCGATCGAGTGAACTTGACTCAGAAACAGCTCGATCGACCTAGAACAGTGCTCGATCGAGTAAGGCTATAAAGGAACTGGTCGATCGACTTAGCAAACAGCTCGATCGACTAATTATTGCACCTAGAACCACTCGATCGAGCAATAAATCACTCGATCAAGTGAAACTTGACTTCAGCAGCTTATAATTCTCGTTAGTTTGCCTTGACTTGTCCTTTTAGCGCCCAAAACACCTTCACGCATCCCAAGACAGCAATATATCCCGCTCCAAATCTACTCTTCCTTCAAATGCATGCAAAACGGACGGTAAATGACTTGATTCTACTACTTTCTGGTTCATTCCTGCAATTAAGACAAAATACACCAAAGTAGCATATTCGGGCATTTCGTAGCAATAAACTACGATAAAAGCATAGAAATACGTGCATAAAATAGGCTAAAAAGACTATATAAAATGCACGTATCAAATCTCCCCAAACCAAACCTTTACTCGTCCCCGAGTAAACCAAAATGCAACTAAAGGAACGGAAAAAGATAACTCAGAGCCAGCTACAAATGCCCACTTAGGCCAATTTAATGCAAGCAAACTAACACTTATAGCAAAACAGTCAAATGCAAACGAGTTATAAGATGTTTATAAATAAAGCTGAACCGTCGACCTTGAAAGACCTTTAACAATGGACTCTCACGGGTCACTCTTCTCTCATGAAGCAAAGGGTAGGCATATCTGTATAAGAGAGAAAGAGAAATAGTCGCTCACCTAGACTACGACCCACATAAACATGCATGCAACTAATATGATAGACAATTCTAGCTACCAAACATACATTCCAACCAAACGAGGTCCTGTCACAGCCGAGGGCTTACAAAAATATGGTAAAGTGAGGAAATGGGTAAGAAAAGGCAAAACATTTATGGGAATGTGGAGGTATAGGTGATCAAGCTAGTACCTAAACAGAACCATATGAGACATATCCCTTTCCAACTCAATTATGAATTAAACATATGCCCTTCATTTGGCATAAAACTCACCAAACCAAACTGAACTAACTCCTCAAATAATGTAAGATAGAACATAGGAGCAGAAACCGTCTCATGAAACAACATCTTTTTTTTTCATAATCTTTTTTTTCTTTTTTCACGTTTTTTCTGTTTTTTTTTTTCATTTCTTTTTTTTCAACCTTTTTTCTTTTTTCACGTCATTTTCATCATCCTCCTTTTCTTCATAAGTTACCAACTCCGAAACAATAGATATGAGCCAAACTTGATACAATGGACAGTATACCGCAAAAACAATCTAAACTAGCTTGACAAGGCAGGCTAAATTTGGATGTAGCTAAGGGTTAACTGGCGAATTTGGCTAATGTGGAGTTAAATGGGTAAAAATGAAAGAAAGGGAAATTGTAAGCACCTCCGTGCATGTGACACCAACCACTAACCCGAATGTATGCAGGCAAAAAGCAATTGAATTTCATATATGTGCAAATTAATGATACATGATATGCAAGGAGTAACTACTCACAATCCTACATGAAACTGGTCATAAATGACACCAGTTTATAAGGCTCTAAATCTTAGAAATTATAAGTAGGTTGCCAAAATTTCAGGTCAAGTCTATTCGTTCAGCTAAATTTTACATTAACTCGTAGATTATGCGATAAGACAATGCTAAAAGATAACAGTTCAATGCAAGGCTTAAGCAAAAAGACAGTTATAGAGCAATATCATCATGGAAATCTACCGTTCCGACTCAACCTATATGCTAAAATAAACGTGAATTTTTGAATTTTTAACAGTTTTCTGATTTTTATTGAATTTTGAATTTTAACGAAAATAAACAACAATGCAAGCATAAAAATTAAACGTGATAACTGAAATGCAGTAAAACAATATGCATACACAGATATGGATGCATAACCTCCCCAAACCAAACCGTACAATGCCCCCATTGTACCAAAACATGGAAAGGAAATGCAAACTGAAAGGAGAAAGAGAGAGTAAAAAGCGGAAAACTCACAAAATGCGCAAATAAGGGGACCTCCCCAAACCGACCATGAAATGGGAGGTTGCTAAGGGCCCGGAAAACCATCTCACGAAGCTAATCCAAGTCAACACGAGTAAATGGGCATCTAAAACTGCTCGATCGAGGAAGATACCAGTCGATCGAGTAGTTTCCATCTTGCAGGTGGTCGATCGAGTGGGTTAATCACTCGATCGAGTGAATCCATCAGCTACAGTGCTCGATCGAGTAGAAAAACCACTCGATCGAGTAATCCTCAATGTAATTCCTGCAAACGCAATGAAAATGACCCTCAACCGACAAAAACACGCATCGAGATAGTCTATGGTGTAAAAACCATTTATTACAACTGAAATAAAATAAAAAGCAAAATAAAATCGCCGGGTTGCCTCCCGGATAGCGCTAGCCAGTCAGTCCCAGCTCGACCTTCTTTTCTTCGAGCCACTCAACTAATCACAATCAAAACAGCTCAATGCGCGCGCAAAGAACTTTGTCAAATAGCTGCGCATGTGCTACACAACAGCATAAGTAGCACCAAAGTGGAGTACAGAAATAGGAAATAAAAATATAAGACCGTTTAAGTCTAACAAATTTCCTATGAGCGCTCCTAAACTTACCCACAAAATAAAGGAGCGCGGGAGCGATCGTCAATACATTATGGTTTAAATTCAAATTAGCAATTTTGAGATGACATGTACGGTGAAAATCAGTTAAATTATATGTCCACATGGAAGGGGGTAAAGCATTAGAAGGACATGCATGAATCGGACGAGGTAATATACAAACAATAATAAAATTACCGTTTACTACCTCGGGTTGGTTTGCTCTCAACGAAGGAATAAGCGACAAAGGAATGTAATACCTCATCGTGCTAGGAGCAAATTCGACTCACCGCTTCTTCATCAACCTCCTCGGTGGAATCCATCCCGTAGATCGCAGCTTCAAGTGTATCCGACTCGGCTGTGAATAGGGGAGGTTCACCGTAACCTTCATCATCGTCAGACTCGTCATCCAAATCAAACCAGAATGATGAACCAAAGCTCCCAATGGCCAACTCAGTCGATCGAGCAGAATAATCGCTCGATCGACCAACTTCCTCCTGAATTCCACTCGATCGAGCAGCAATTTCACTCGATCGAGCTGTTTCTCCTGGAAAATCACTCGATCGACTAGTATAAGTCACTCGATCGAGTGATTCCTCTCTCTGTTGAAATCCTCGTGTGGGGCAATGAAATGTGATAGAAACTCGTCGTCCGAGTCATAAAAGTCATCCTCAACATTGGGCAACACGGTTTCTTCATGGGAAAAACCGTTCTCGCAAGGTATACCTCTTCGGTTGCCAATTATCCGACTCGGTTGTTAATCGAGCAATTTTAGACTCACTCAATGATTTGAGCATCCGCACGTCTATCACTCTCTTGCCTCACTCGATCATAATTCTGTATTTGAGATGCAAGTATCTCCATTAAAGATCTCGATTCTGCAACCTCTTCTTCTTGTATCTCATTGCTAAGCGAGCAATGTCGATTTCGAGCTTTTCAAGTCGCGAAGAAGTGCGTCTATCATGATCTTGCCTCTCTCGGTCACGATCTTGCAATTGAGATGCAAGTGTCTGCAGTAAGGATTTCAGCTCTGCAATCTCTTCTTCTTGTATATCAGGAGGATCTTGTTGCGGTGGCCATTGATAGGGTGGATGTGGCGGCACAACTACACCTGCATTGTGCTCGTGAACCACATCTCCGTAGCGGATCACCATTTGTTCCATATAATGGGACATCGGTGATGGGTCAAAGGTACTCAAGCCTTCCCTTTGACTGTCTTTCACCTAGAACTGTCTAGGTAGTACTTGTAAGGCCTATCAAAAAAAGACTCAAGGAAAAAGATCGGAAACGGCCTCAAGGGAAAAATCCCCTGAGGCTAAAAACAGATAAAATTTAAAAAAATAAATAAATAGATTGCCTCCCCGGCAACGGCGCCAAAATTTGATGCGGTCGTTTCTACACCAAAAATAAAATACCTAAGTACAACTAACAGAAGTCAGCGGTAAGTAGGGTCGATCTCCACAGGGAGGCGGTGTACTATCTATTTGTCTGTTTATCTGTCTAAATGTCACTAATGGGGGTTTGAGAGGTTTGTGTTAACTAAACTAAAGACTAAGCAAGAGAAATAAAAAAGAGAAATTAACAGAAGAAAAGGGGGTATGCTAGGAGTCGGTCCACCGTGGCAGCTATCAGATCTTATATTATCATGAATACTAAGACGATTAGACTATTGATAAGAAGAGCTATGGTCGTCACCTTTCGGTCCTTAAACCGCCCTAGAGCGTAAAATGACTTAACTTTCGCCCTCACTGCAATACCCTATTGTAATTAAGCAAGCCTTCCCTTCCAATCTTTCGATCTAGGTCGGGGTTAACTAAAATTATTGGTCTCCTGCATGCATTCATTCGACTGATAACAATTAAATTGCCTAATACAATTCTTATCGCAGGGCTAATCTATTTAGTACAATTAAAACATCGCTACCACGGCTTCCCTAATCCTAACATACTAGGGGATTTAGCTATGCATGATAAAATAAACAAGAACAATAATAAAAGAAGAAATAAACATTAAAAGTGAATAAGGGAAGAAGAATTACTGAAATTAAGCGATCCGGAAATAAGAGAACAAAGTAACAGTGTATAAAGAAGAAAAGTAACGTATGGTGATCCTTCGATGATTACAAATGACATCCCTAACTCCTATTTATAAGAAATTAGGAGTAGGGTTAAACCTAATTAACGAATTAAAGCTTAAAAGCCCAACCCGTCAGCGAAGCCACTCGATCGACCACTTAAATCACTCGATCGAGTGAACTTGACTCAGAAACAGCTCGATCGACCTAGAACAGTGCTCGATCGAGTAAGGCTATAAAGGAACTGGTCGATCGACTTAGCAAACAGCTCGATCGACTAATTATTGCACCTAGAACCACTCGATCGAGCAATAAATCACTCGATCAAGTGAAACTTGACTTCAGCAGCTTATAATTCTCGTTAGTTTGCCTTGACTTGTCCTTTTAGCGCCCAAAACACCTTCACGCATCCCAAGACAGCAATATATCCCGCTCCAAATCTACTCTTCCTTCAAATGCATGCAAAACGGACGGTAAATGACTTGATTCTACTACTTTCTGGTTCATTCCTGCAATTAAGACAAAATACACCAAAGTAGCATATTCGGGCATTTCGTAGCAATAAACTACGATAAAAGCATAGAAATACGTGCATAAAATAGGCTAAAAAGACTATATAAAATGCACGTATCAGTCCACAAGTCGACGTCTTCTGTCAAACCCAATCCTCATCTTACTACTAAAAACCCCTATGAAGATTACGGGACAGGGCACCCATAAACAAAGGGAGTTTATTATTGAAAAAAAACAGGAAATATCAGCAAAAAAGGTGAAACATCAGATGGAAGCGGAAACCACCACATCCGATCCAACTAACGACACTTCCAAAAAACCCGACTTCACCCAACCCAACCCGCCTTAAAACCAATACAAGGGAACCAGGCAGCCACGATCAATCTCCGACAATAGAAAAAAGACGGTCACACCATAAAAACCACAAAAGCACAAACGGCTCAGCAAAGATCTACACTTCAGAAATGCCAAAAGCGGCCGAAACACAAAAGCACCCCCCAGAACCGTTGGCCTGTAAACAACAACCCAAGCTAAAAGAACCACACAAACCACTCAAAAACGCCGGACACAACACAAAAACGATGCTCGTTTCACCAACCGACACCTCCCAGGACCACCGCCACACAAGCAAAAAGAGCAAAACAGGAAAAAAACAGTCCCAAGAGGTAAAAGACAAGGGATCGATAGGTGGGAGGAATGGGGGGATCACCATATCTGACCCAAACACAACCACAAAGAGAACGGAGTAGACGAATAAGCTATGCTCATCGACACAGACAGACAAAAAACAATAAAGCCAACCCAAAGGTAGGGGGAATGGGGGGATCACCTCTGGGAAAAGGGAACGACGGTGACAGGACAAGGGACGGAGGGACGAAACCGACCTACCGGAAACAACCAGGGGAAGGGAAAACGGGTCGCACGCAAAACTTCAACGACAGGACAGGGGAACAAAAGGTCAGCCTTGAACATATCATCAGAGAGGAAGACCGTCACCGCCAACAAACCACCGACACACAACGGCCGTCGAAGACGAAGAGGAGAGTGATCGGAGCTTACCGGCCGACATAAAAGGAGAGGCAAGGGTGATCGCCGGAGTTAGGCCAAGAGAAGAGCCTAACTCCGGCGAAGGGAGGGGAGAAATCGAGGAGGAAGTGCGTGGCTAGGGGAGGCGGCAGCTCAAAAAGTTAGGGTTTTGTTTTCTTTTTAAAGAGATGAACTTTTAGAGAGGGAGCCGATGATTCATTTGGTAAAATTAATGACCTCTTTGAATCATCGAGTTTGTTAAAGAAATGGTGACAGTAGAACATGAGGTAGTGGGTGGGCCATCTATTTAAGAAAAATAAAACAATGAACTTTCAACTACAGAGCGACACCTCAGCTCTGTGGTTGTTCTTTTAATAAAGAGGATACAGGTCGGGTTTATACAAGTTTCGGGTAAGGTCTTAGGTCAAAATAAGTGATTAAGGCCTATTTATAAATGTTTATTTTATTTTATTTTAATTATAACATATATTTATTCTTAATTTTATAAGTATCTAGTTTAACCGATGATAATGGTAAGAATAAGTTTAACAGATGACAATGGTAAGAATAACCATTTTTTGCTTAATATATTCAATATCATAACGTTATACGAAATATTGAATTGATCAATTGTTATATGTTCGTGACAAGCAGCGATTCTATTTACGTTATGGGATTAGTGGATTGATCAATTGTGTATATGTACTGACAAGCAGTGACTACTATACTTATTAGTATAAGCATGTTTTATTCTAACACTTTTAAAGTTAAAAATTATATTTTTTCATTTTATATTAGTTTTATTTGCTTTAAATATAAAATTTTAATCAATTTACCTATAACGGGGCGGGTTACGGGTTTGGTGGGTCTTGGTCCTAAATATGCGGGTCACTATCGGGTCATGTCATCTTCGGGTTCAGGTTGAAAAGAGCGGGTTATTACGGGCTATTTTTTGTCAACGGGTCATCATTTGACAGGTCTAGTTGTAATATATGATAGTGCTGTTTGGGTAAGTAGGAGGGTAGAATGCTTGTGTTTGTGTTTCCTCTCGGTAGGTTTTGACATTATTTACGTAACTCATCTACCTCCTGCGTTATATTTCTTGGTGTTTATCATTTTTTTTAAGGTAAGAAAACTAAATTGATCCTCTGGAATAAGACCAACCTATCTCATCCTTTCAAATAAGAGAGGTAAGTTGAAGCCACCTGTAATACCATATTTATCCAAGAGCCTTAACTAGGCATTCCTAGATAAAAGAAGCTGTTACCATCTAGGATTGCCCGAGGTAGTGAATAACAAAGTAAAACAAACCACAGTACTTTAAATAAATAATGTTTAAAGGCCTTATTATAGTTTACTTAACCAAAAGACTAAATAAAAATAATTAATACAATTCTCGCAGCAAAAATAAATTAAGTGAATAACTAATAAACTGTTTAAGGGAGCTAGACATCTATAAGGTCCATCGTCATCCACCTCACGTCCCAAGCTCCTAGTCATCTAATCTTTATTACATGTCAATCAATCTGCTCCCCAATAATTGGTTCATTACAGGTGTTTAACGAATACACTGTCAACCAAACGGTTGAGTAGGAATATCTAAACTACATGAATAGAACACAAGAATAATACAAACAAGATATGCAATTGTTTAAAAACCCGTTCACATCTGCGAAACACCCATTCACAACTCCGAAACACCCAAATATAACTCTGAGACACCCAAATATAACTCCGATTCACTCATTCATCCCGCCAATCCCTGGACAGGGGTCTTCATGCATTAACAATATAAATATTTGCAACATGGTTTATTTAATCAATGGATTAACAATAACGATACTCATCAATAATCATCCAACATTTAATATTCAATTCCAAGTAACATTCATATATTATTTAACACAAAATTGCATTCAAGTTGAGTAGATAACCTAACTCAGCAGCTATAATCCAATAACGATGTCCAAAGAATAATTATCAGAAATACTCCACTTCAAATCCGTTACCTAAATAAAATATTATAATTTAATTATAAACTTTACCGCAATTCAGTTATTAATTAATTTACGTTTATTATTATTAATTAGACGATTTACGAAAGTAAAACTCGTCTTAAGAAAATAAAACTCAACTCGCCAAAACTCACAAACACCCTTTAACCTGCGTCCCAACCACGCCTCAAACAACCCGAGACCATCCCCAAACACTCGTGCCTCACCGTGGTCAACCACCCACCACCAAGGGGAACCCAGTCAACCACCAGGTTTCACGTCGAGCCCAACCACCGTGACAAACACCCCTGCCCTAGGTTTAATCTGTACGGACACACTCAGCAACCCCCACAACCACCGTGTATACATCCCTTAACCACAGTCAACACACTGCCCCACACCTCCATTGGCCACCACCATATCCTCCTTTGGCTCACGGCAGTTCCAATGGTGGCGTCCAATTACCCTCAACGCAACCACTGCAGTAACAACCATCGTCTTACGACAGTTTCACCCAAACCACCACAATACCCCTGTTTTGCGTTTTTCCGACCACCACGACCACCAAGACTCCACATTTACCTTCCAACCACCACCACCACCATGGGCGACTCAACCCCCTTCGACCAACCACCCAACACCTAGGTCACGAAAACCACTTTAAAAGGTTCAATTCCTTATTTCAATTACACGGCTAAACTCACAACCACCCTTAAAACCACCCCACGAAACACCCATGTGAAGGCCGTCAACGGTCAGGGCAAGGTCAGGCGAGAAGGTGGTCGTCCTAGAAGCAGCTACAGTGAAAGACACGACCACACCGACGGTCACACGGTGGTCCAAGGCTGATATATACACGGTTAAAACAAATAGAAAGCGTAAATGAATTAGTTTGCGAGACGATTTTACTTTTTGTCGATTATGCGATTTAAATCTCCTTCCTTTGTCTCTAGATCCCTCATTCTCCCTATATGTGAATTATTTTTAGTTTTTATGATTGTGCATGTTAGGGTAAGGTCCCCTCTTTTCTATTTATAATAGGTAGAAAGGCAATTAGAAAATTCTACTACTTTTATGATTATTACCTTATACAAATACTACCATTATTATTATTATTATTATTATTATTACCATATACAAATATTACTATTACTATTAAAATCCCGACTACTACACATCTACTACACGACTACAATTAATAATCCCGACTCAACTATTATTTATTATTTAATCTTTATTCATTCTATTATTCCGTCTTATGTTTATAATTTATAACATAGTAAGTAATTCATTAAACCCATTATAAATGCCACTAAAATACGGGGTATTACAGTCTTCCCCACTTAAATAGAACTTCGTCGCGAAGTTCACTCAGAGTATTCAACAACAGCCTAATGAATCAAACCCCAACATATTATTAACTATTAAAACACCTTCTAATTATGAAACTTATCGTCAAGAATTCAATAAAAATGTGAGTTGTTACATCATATCCCCCTAAAAAAAGGGTTACGTCCCCGTAACCAACTAAATTAAACAAAAAGGTTATGGTACTTGTCCCTCATAGCAGCTTCAGCTTCCCATGTAGCTTCTTCCACATTATGATTAGTCCACAATACCTTCACTAAAGCTGTCTCTCCATTTTGAGTCTTTCTCACTTTGCGGTCCAATATCTCCTTAGGCATCTCAACATATGACATCTGCTCATCTATCTCCACATTCTCAGGCTCTAACATATAAGTAGGATCACTCACATACTTCCTCAATTGCGAAACATGAAATACATTATGAACTCTGTCCAAAGCTGGAGGTAGTGCTAATCGATAAGCTACCTCTCTAACTCTATCTAAGATCTCATACGGTCCAATAAACTTCTGACTTAGCTTACCTCTCTTCCCAAACCTCACCACACCCTTCATATGAGATACTTTTAGTAACACTTTGTTTCCTACCTCAAACTCTATCTCACTCCTCTTCAAATCTGCATAATTCTTCAGTCTATCTTGCGCAACTCTCATCTTCTGTCGAATAACCTGTACTTGCTCCACCATCTCCTGAATCATTTCAGGTCCCAACACTACTGCATCTGCTTTATCATCCTAATAAACTGGACTCCTGCACTTCCTCCCATACAATGCCTCAAAAAGTGCCATGCCAATGCTAACATGCTAACTATTATTATAAGAAAACTCAATCAAATCCAATCCCTTTTCTCATGATCCACCAAATTCCATCACACAAGCTCTAAATATATCCCCCAGTGTCTGAATAGTCATCTCAGTCTGACCATCCGTAGCTGGATGAAATGCTGTACTCATCTTCAACTGAGTCCCCATCAAAGATTGCAACTCCTTCCCGAACTTAGATATAAACCTCGAACCATTACCAGAAACAATATCTTTAGGCACACCATGAAGCTTCACCACATACTTCATATAAGCCTTAGCCAACTCCGCCTTACTCCACGTATCTTTCATTGGAATAAAGTGTCTGACTTATTTAATCTATCCACAATTACCCATATCATATTATTCTCTTTCCGAGTCCTTGACAAGCCAATAATTAAATCCATGGAAATGCTCTCCCATTTCCATTCGGGCACATCTAAAGATTGAAATTTACCTTGCGGTCTCTTGTGCTCTCCTTTCACCCTTTGACATATTAAGCATCTTGCAACAAATTCAGCTACCTCCTTCTTCATCTTTAGCCACCAAAAAGTCTTCTTCAAATCTTTATACAATTTATCTCCTCCAGGATGAACGGAATAAGGTGTAGAATGAGCTTTAGTAAGGATCTTTCTGTTTAATTCATCATTATCAGGTACCCACCATCTTCTATCAAATCTTTGACTGTCATCAGAATGAATCTCGAACTTGGAAACAACCCCAGTGTCTACTGTGCTATACACGGCCGCGCGCCACATTGCAATTCTAGGATCGCCTTTTTACGTCTCTCTGATCTCAGCATATAACTCGGGATCTAGGGTCAAATGCCTAACTGAATCACCCTTTTGAATCATACAAATTCCCATTTTCTTCACCTCTTCATGCAATTTCACACTTCGCATAGCAGTGCATAAAGCATGGACAGATTTTCTACTTAGTCCATCTGCCACTACATTTGCCTTCCCTTCATGATATACTATCTCCATGTCGTAGTCTCCAATTAGCTCAATCCATCTTCTCTGTCTCATATTCAACTCTTTCTGGGTATAAATATACTTCAAGCTCTTGTGATCAGAAAATACCTTAAAAGTAGCTCCATAAAGATAATGGGGCCACAATTTCAGTGGAAAAACCATGGCTCCCAGTTCCAAATCGTGAGTAGGATAATTCTCCTCATATGGCTTCAACTGTCTTGAGGCATAAGCAATTACCTTCCGATTCTGCATCAATACACACCCCAAACCATTCTTCGAGGCATCGGTGTACACTTTAAATTTCTCACTCCCTTCAGACAAGGCAAGAATATAAGTTGTAGTCAGGCGCTCCTTCAAGATTAGGAATGCCTTCTCACAACTTTGATCCCACTTGAATTTATTTTCCTTCCTCATCAAAGAAGTCAAAGGCTTAGCTATTTTTGAGAAGTCCTTTACAAACCTCCTATAATAGCCAGCCAACCCTAGAAAGTTTCTAATATCACCCACATTTTTCGGTCTCTCCCATTTGGATACAGCTTCAATTTTACTTGGGTCTACCCACACTCCCATCTTTTGACACCACATGACCTAAAACGCCACCTTCTCTAGCCAAAACTCACACTTACTCAGCTTGGCATAAAGATTATTCTCTCTCAAAGTCTGCAACACAATGTTCAAATGCTTCTCATGCTCCTCCTTATCTTTAGAATACACCAGGATATCATCGATAAAGACAACTACGAACTGATCCAAATAGGGACTAAGCACACGGTTCATTAAGTCCATGAAGACTGTCGGTGCATTAGTTAACCCAAATGGCATAACAACGAATTCATAGTGTTCGTATCTAGTCTTAAATGCAGTCTTAGGAATATCTTCATTCTTAATTCTCAACCGATGGTATCCCGACCTCAAATAAAACTTAGAAAATATCCCAGCCCCACTCAACTAGTCAAACAAATCATTAATTTGAGGTAAAGGGTACCGATTCTTAATGGTCACAATTTTCAGCTCCCTGTAATCAATGCACAGCAGCATACTCCCATCTTTCTTCTTGACAAATAACACAGGTGCTCCCTAATGTGACACACTTGGCCTCACATAGCCCTTATCTAAGAGTTCCTCCAGCTGCTTCTTAAGTTCCTCTAATTCTTTAGGTCCCATCCGGTAAGGTGCTTTAGAAATTGGTCCCGTCCCAGGTTTTAATTCAATCCCAAAATCTATATCCCTCGGAGGTGGTAACCCTGGAATATCATCCGTAAACACATCCTGAAAGTCCCTCGCCCCTTCGATTTCACACGCCTTCGGTGCCTCCTCCAGCAGGTCTCTCACATGACATAAAATTAACTGTCCTCCCTTCCTCAAACAAGACTTTAAGGTAGTTGTAGAAATAAGTTTTACTTTGGGCTTGACAACAAATCCCTTATAATACACCCTTACTCCCTTCGGTCCCCTCAAGGTGACTTTCTTTAGGTGACAATCAATAAAGGCTTTATATTTTCCCAACCAGTCCATCCCTAATATTACCTCGAAACCTCACAAAGGGAATTCAATTAAATTAGAAACGAAAACCACCTCCCAAATCTTAATAGGCACATCTTTAAAGACTCTGCTACAAGGTATAGATTCCCCCGAAGGAATAGTTACAACATATTTAACATCATCAAATAAGTATAATTCTAGGGCTCTAACATGTTCACTTGATATAAAGGAATGGGTTGCCCCCGACTCAAACAAAATAATGGTGGGTTTAGAGTTAACAAGGAATGTACCTATGACAACGTGAGCATCGTCCTCCATAGCTTCCTTCCCTTACACAACTTCCCACTACTCTTGGCTCCCCCTGACTAGCCGATGGTGATCCATTCTGCTGACCCCAATTCATTATCTTCTGAAAGGTTCCACTTCCAGAGCTTTGATTATTGTTGTAACGGTTATGATTAGAAGAGTTGTTGTTGTTCCTCTAATAGTTTCCACCTCCAGACCTCTGATTAAAGTTCTCATAGCTCTGCATAGGAGTGCGAAAGCCTCTACTCTGGTTCACATTGGTAAATCCCTTTCCCTGGCCTCCCAAAACAACTTTGCAATCACCAACTTTATAACCCGTTCTCCCAATCTGAAACAAGTAACACTGCTACTTCCCATTAGCCCAGATCGGTCGAAATTCCCATGGTTCACACTCCCATTCGGTGCACTATTCGAGAAATATGAACGGAATTGATTTACATTCTGCTTCTTGTTCCCAGCACTCTCACTTGAAGACTTCGCCTTTCTCTTCTCATCCTTTTATTTTTTTTCCTCTTTGAGCATATCTGCAATTCTCTCAGCGTGACCAGCTCTCTAGTATACATCATCCATGTTACTTGGCTGACCAGTTGCCAGCCTCTTTTTGATAGTTGTAGTCAACCCCTTCTCGAATCTAAGTGCCAACATCTCATCACTAAAATTTAAGTCTGCCACATACTCTGACAACTCCATAAACTTGTTTTAGTAGGTTTTAAGTGTCATATCATTAGTCACTTAAAAGAATCAAATTTTGCTCTCATTCTGCTCCTAATATGCTCTGGAATGAACACAACTCTTATAACCTTCTTGAATCCAGACCACTTCATATAATCACTTCCATTATTTGTAGTAGCTTCTTTCACAACCTCCTTGCTCCGGGTCCACCACAAACCAGCTTTCCCTCTTAGATAGTAAGCAGCCTGATCCATTTCCAACTCCGCAGGACGCTTCAGTAGCTCAAAAAGGTTGTCAATTTCTCTGTGCTACTCTCCCAATAAAAAAGGTTCACCTAATCCATCATACTTCGTCGGGTTGTGCCTCACAATAGAAGCCCTCACTTTAGCTGGATCCTGAGCTGACCCCTTTGATTTCAATGCAGCTGTCAAAGCTTCATTCATAGCAATCAGACGATCAATCTCCTCTTGAGATATAGAAGTGAGTGTATGTGTAAATGCAGCTTTCATTGGAGGCATGATTCTGATATAGGAATTAAAATCAAACACATAAGCTTCTTGCTTAGGAAATATGGCATAAGGTTTAAAAATAAGTATTCCTGCAAACAAAACAACATGTGATGGACTGACTGACCACTAGCCAGCCCACACTATCACCTACCGCCATGGCCTCACGACCACCGTGAATTACCCAATAATATTACACCACTCCAAATTATAAATTGCAACATAATTTATTAATTATCTCTATCTATTATGGCTTAGGGTCACAAAATCCGCATATCACTAGACATGTTCATTCTATTACACATATCACCTAACATTCAAGCATATGAGCTTTCGATAAAAATTCCTACCATTTGAATTCTCAAGTATATAAACCAATTTAAATTATAATTCAATTCACCAAACAATTCATAAAATCACCCAATTTTCAAAATAACCTCCAATATACTCCCACATCACACGGCTTTTAGGCCATACATAATATAACATAATACTTACCTCGCTCCGCATCCTGCAACAAGGTTAGAAATATTCATCTTAAAGCAATAATTAACCCATAATAATTAATACAATTTCATTTAAATTACCCCACTCTTAAATTTTCTCTCAAGGTAACCGTATCAAAATTGAAAGGGCCAGAAGTTTGGTGTGAGGGGCCCCCTATTTCTTATCCCAAGCCTTAAGGAGGCTCCTAACAGTTTCTACCCGTGTTCATTTTATTAGACACACCCTAAATTCATTGGGTTCATTTGTTTTAGGCGTGAGGAACGTTCGCTCTGATACCACTTTGTAA
This sequence comes from Silene latifolia, assembly GCF_048544455.1. Classification (NCBI taxonomy): domain Eukaryota; kingdom Viridiplantae; phylum Streptophyta; class Magnoliopsida; order Caryophyllales; family Caryophyllaceae; genus Silene; species Silene latifolia. The sequence continues at coordinate 120,568,058 of NC_133534.1, forward strand.
CACTCCCATTTATCGAAGAGCCTTAACTAGGCATTCCTAAATAAAAGAAGCTGTTACCATCTCGGATTGCCCGACTAGTGAATAACAAAGTAAAACAAACCACAATACTTTAAATAAATAATGTTTAATGGCCTTATTACAGTTTACTTAACCAAAAGACTAAATAGAAATAATTAATACAATTCTCGCAGCGGAAAAAAATTAAGTGAATAACTAATAAACTGTTTAAGTGAGCTAGACTTCTATAAGGTCCATCGTCATCCACCTCACGTCCCAAACTCCCAGTCAGCTAATCTTTATTATCTGTCAATCAATCTACTCCCCAATAGTTGGTTCATCATAAGTGTGTAACGAATACACTGTCAACCAAACGGTTGAGTAGGAATATCTAAACAACAAGAATAGAACACAAGAATAATACAAACAAGATATGCAATTGCTTAAAAACCCGTTCACATCTGCGAAACACCCATTCACAACTCCGAAACACCCAAATATAACTCTGAGACACCCAAATATAACTCTGAGTCACCCATTCATCCTGCCAATCCCTGGACCGGGGTCTTCATACATTAACAATATAAATATTTGCAACATGGTTTAATCTAATAACGCAGCCCAAAGAATAATAATCAGAAATACTCCACTTCAAATCCGTCACCTAAATAAAATATTATAATTTAATTATAAACTTTACCGCAATTTAGTTATTAATTAATTTGCGTTTATTATTATTATTATTAATTATATGATTTACGAAAGTAAAACCCGTTTTAAGAAAATAAAACTCAACTCGCCAAAACCCACAAACACCCTTTAACCCGTGTCCCAACCACGGCTCAAACAACCTGACACCATCCCAAAGCACCCGTGCCTCATCGTGGTCAACCACCCACCACCACGGTGAACCCAGTCAACCATCAGGTTTCCCGTCGAGCCCAACCACCGTGACAAACACCCCTGCCCTAGGTCTAATCTGTATGGACACACTCAGCAACCCCCAAAACCACGGTGTATACATCCCTTAACGGTCAACACGCTGCCCCACACCTCCAATGGCCACCACCATAGCCTCCCTTGGCTCACGGCAGTTCCAATGGTGGCGTCCAATTACCCTCGACGCAACCACCGCAGTAATAACCACTATCTTAAGACGGTTTCACCTAAACCACCATAATACCCCTGTTTTGCTTTTTTCCGACCACCAATACTACACCTTTACCTTCCAACCAACACCACCATGGGCGACTCAATCCCCTTCGGCCAACCACTCAACACTCGGGTCACGACAACTACTTTAAAGGGTTTAATTCCATATTTCAATTACACGGCTAAACTCACAACCACCCTTAAAACCACCCCACGAAACACCCATGTGAAGGCCGTCCACGGTCAGGGCAAGGTCAAGCGAGAAGATGGTGGTCCTAGGAGCAACTACGGTGAAATACACGACCACACCGACGATTACTAGGTGGTCCAAGGCTTTATATATACAAGGTTAAAACAAATAGAAAGCGTAAAAGAATTAGTTTGGGAGACGATTTTACCTTTTGTCGATTATGCGATTTAAATCTCCTTACTTTGTTTTTAGATCCTTTATTCTCCCTCTATGTGAATTATTTTCAGTTTTTAGGATTGTGTATGTTAGGGTAAGGTCCCCTCTTTTCTATTTATAATAGGTATAAAGGCAATTAGGAAATTCTACTACTTTTATGATTATTACCTTATACAAATATTACCATTATTATTATTACCTTATACAAATATTACTATTACTATTAAAATCCCGACTACTACATGGCTACTACACGACTACAATTAATAATCCCGGCCCAACTATTATTTATTATTTAATCTTTATTCATTTTATTATTCCGTCTTATGTTTATTATAAATTATAAACATCGTAATTAATTCATTAAACCTATTATAAATGCCACTAAAATACGAGGTATTACACCACTGGCTTTCAAACCACCTCGAAAAAGTTGGACATGAATGTCCAATACAAGCCATGAAGTCAGCAACCTTGTAGGCTTCACGAAAAAAATGTTTTATTATTTCATCGAAAAAATGAAGGTCTAGTTTCACATCTTTGATAATACTAGAAATTTCCAAGGAATTTGCCAAGTACTACGGATTGAGTTAATAACACATAAATTATCATCCTCCACGATTAACCTTGAGATTCCTAAGTATTTAGCTGCTAAAATGCCTTCTTTTAAACCGAGAACTTCCGCAACAAGAATACTATTGGATCCACATTTTTTTCTCCTAACAAAACGACATTGCCATTATGATCTCTTATAGAATATCCTGAAGCAGCTTTTTGCCTTGTATTCTCGATCCGTCAAAATTTAGCTTTAGGAAACCGTTTCTAGGTTTCTCCCACCAAATTTCTTCCTTACTAGAAGTGTTTCTAGCTGACTCGTCTTTCTCGGGATTGTTAAGATCCTTATGTCTAGTCTCATTCCAGGTCTTAGTGCTATTATTAGTTATTATATAAAGTAATAAGTTTGCTGATATTGATATGAACATTATTAAAGATAATGTCACTTCTATAAAACCATACATTTCACCAAATAAAAATAATCTTAATGAAATTGTCTTTTGGAATTAAGTCTTTGAGATAATTAAGTTTCATTATAAAAGTTTGACTTGCAATATTATCATAATTTGAAAAAAAATTGTTGAAGTTAATAATGTTCATAATGAGGTGGGACATTAATATGACTTTTGAGAAGCCTACCTTCGTTCAAAGGCTGTCAACACAAGCTTTCCAAAGAAAAAAATTCAACTTTGGAGAAATATTCAATTTCCAAATCCATTTAAATTCACACTTGTCAAGAGCTTTATCGAACAAACCTTGTGCTAACCAAGTTGTTGTTTTGGTAGAGAAATTTCCATCAACGGACAGACCCCAAATGAGGGTATCTGGAATATCATTATGTGAATATGTGATAGTGGAATGTTAGTAATCGGATTCACAATATCGTTATGCACTAAATCTATACAATCTTATTAAAAGGCTACTTGAAACATCAATTTTAATGTCACCCGGACTATGTACTCTGTTGTTTTAAGATTGTGGTTAATTGACAATGTTTAATGCTTACATGAGAATTGGTTGTTTATGGTTGAAGGCCTATGGCCGTGTGGTTGTTGAGGCCTCTGGCCGTGTATTATTTAGCTACTGGATGCTATTCTCGTTGGATATTAGTATCATATGGCTTGTTGGCTTGTTTAATTGGCATTTGTTTATATTAGCATTTCACTATCATCACATCTCGCACTGGTTTATTTATATTGATATCGTTCATTTAAAAAGGAACTTGGCATTTTGTTGGCATTCATATATATATATATATATATATATATATATATATATATATATATATATATATATATATATATATATATATATATATATATATATATATATATATATATATATAGCTATTATGGCGTGTTCTTATTGGCACGAATTGGCAATGGTATTGGTATTATTTGGCAGCGTGGTTGCGAGATGAGATGAGTTTTGTATAGGCCAGGCACGGGGATGTAGAAGAGTCGTGGACCTTGGACGTATAAGACAGGCATGGCATGGTGTATGGAGTTAGCCCTGGACCTGACGTGGCAAGCCCACAAGGTGTGGTTGAGGTTGGGCTATGAGAGCCTTGACAACAGACTACTTGATTTGAGATTGAGACAGTGTTGGGCGAGAGCCTTGAGGCGTGTGTCTCCTTTTCTTTTATCATTCTTGTTTGTTTTATTTATTAATTATGCAAGTATTAGAATAGCCTTTCACATGCTAGTCCAATTTTATTATATGTTCATTTAGGTTGACTTGTGTGTTTGTTGTTGAATGTTAACGTTTTGTTCATGGGAATAGTTGACTAGCAGGTTAGTTCGTGAAGTGTGCTGAATACTGGATGGGGCTAGGACGATGACTACGGATGTCTAGATCACTAATTATTTAGACATTCATTATTTTATAGACTATACTTATTTTTATTCCGCTGCGAGTTTGTATTATTATTATTATTATTATTATTATTATTATTATTATTATTATTATTATTATTATTATTATTATTATTATTATTATTATTATTATTATTATTATTATTATTATTATTATTATTATTATTATTATTATTATTATTATTATTATTATTATTATTATTATTATTACTATTACTATTACTATTATTATTATTATTATTATTATTATTATTATTATTATTATTATTATTATTATTATTATTATTATTATTATTATTATTATTATTATTATTATTATTATTATTATGATTCTTTAGATAGTTGGTAAAATGTAATAAGGCCTTTATCACTATTTATTAAGTTAACTTGATTTATTTAAAGTACCTTTTGGTTGTTATGTCTTTTATACTACTTCCTTAGATAAGTGAGATGGTAACACCATCTTTTATTTGGAAATGCCTCGCTTAAAGACTCATAAATAAGTGGGGGTGTTACAACTACAACACGTTGTATGAAAACCCGTATACAGACTTTGTAAACTGATCCCAGACAGCCCAAATCACCAATTAAAACGGACTTACGACACCATAAACACGTCCCAAGTTGACTCCATTAAAGCTCCAATCAGCTACCATGATAACCGAACAACTCGACTCAAGTTCGACACAAACAGACCCAAGACAACCCAATACTAACTCGAAAGCAGGGCAGTATAAACATTTCACCAACCTCGATATATTTAGCAACAAACACAAGGATTCCATGATATATTATCACCTTAACATGTGTCAAAAGTAATAGAGAAAACGACGCTAAAACGAAACCATACGGTGTAACGGAACTTTACCGACGTTGATGTAAAACAGAGTATGCACACTACTCACGATCCAAAACTTAAACATACATATTATAGTCTAAAATCATCATAATAAATACCTTAAATGACTCATAGAAGACCGGTTAATCAATCTAAGTAATCGCCCGAACCCGACTCGGTAACTAAATACATGTTTTACGAAATATGATGCGTAAAAACCATAAGAGAACAAAATTAAAAGATGTGAATATACCTTAAGACATGAAAGAGGCTACGGAAATAGAACGACAATGGATGAAGGTTATGAGCGTGTGTGACACCCCACGATAAAGCGGAAAATATAACTACTAAATTAAAGCGAAAATTTGTGATATTTTAAAAACTTTTTGTCATTAGTTAAAGAATAGCACGCGGGTGCCACTAAAGAAATGAAACAAATACAACAATAGACAAACTTAGGTTATTACAACCAAGTCTAGAAAGCGGGGAAAAGATATCCCACGAATAAACAAATAAAGGGTTTCTAACTAGCAAACTAAGGTCGAAGGATTTAGTTCTCGCTAGCCCACACGTCTTCCCCACGTAAGCATCTTCACAACCTGTCATTCATGTAAACATGAACGCCACAGTCAGTGGGGAGTAACTCAAGGTTCTCCCAGCGACAATATGTCGAAACGAACATAATGAAGAACATAAACAAACAATCATATTAGATAAGACATGGGTGAATCGAATTATAACCAAACATGGGATCATACATGTTTAAACCAACAAGGATAAAAGAAATGATGGAATAAACAAGCAAGGCATAATCAACAATAAATAAATGGAGAAGAAAGACAAGGAAACAGACACGACCACTTAGCCACAAGCACGTATTTCAAGAGATATGACCAAAGTAACCATCCAAATAATGCAAGACATTTACTACTCTTAGACTATAATTTCCCCAGGTAGGACTACGATAATGATACGGTCCTAGTCTAAATCTGCAGATTCTCGGGTGTACATCCCGATTCGACATGCGCCAGCACAGCACGCACCAAAGACTCGACTACTCATGGAGACCGAGTACCTGTGGACAGCGGGCCGCCCACGGGGGCGCTTGGTGAAGGGGCTCGAAAACAAGCGTTTGCATTTTGTATGGAGTCGCCACCAATTTTTATGGGAAATTGGAACCGTTCGAATACCTCGTGTCATGTCAAGACACAAAGTAGTGACATTAACACTAAGCAATCGTTACCCTTAGCATTCTATGTCTAGAATGACTCTCGTGGATGCCAATGAACACGGGTGCTCACGGAGATCTGGAGTAAGGGGTGAGGGTACGTATTAGGAAGCTCTTTTGATCGAACACCTAATCCCGCCCGCCTCGATAGCGGCCTCTACTAATGATTAGGGAAGTTATTCGTACTTGATATATCGTCGGCTATATGCATGCAATGCAACATCCATAGATTAATCCTAGCATGTGAAGATTTAATACTAAGTCGGTTGACACGTAATTTAACATACAATTGGGTCGAAGTTGGATTTAATGTTAATTGACATGTGAAAGCATAAATAAATCATACAAACGCGATAAATTACAATGAATAAATTACAATAAAAGAAATTACAATAATTACATTGGGATAGGCGATTTATGTCGAAAATACCTTTAAAACGGATAATTTGAGAAAAAGAAATAAAAGAACAAAAGAATTAACAAAACGAACAGAAGTCAGGTGATAATACGGATATTAGTTAATTAATTACGTAAGCTAATCAAACTAGGTCCAAGCAGGAACGTAATTCAGAGACAGAGCTCAACCTGGAACAGGCGCAGCAGAGCTGCGCCCTCTGGAAGAGGCGCAGCAGTTGCTTCGTCTGTTCTTGGCTCAGTTCTGGCTGTGAAGCCGTATTTGCAAGCCGTTAATGTCAATTGATGAATTTAAAGGATGATTAAATTATTTACTCGGATGAAAGTGATTAATATGTTATTTAACATGTGAATGGGTCATGAAAACAGTAAAACATGGATGAGACGATGTAAGCGAATTAATTACATGAAATTATGATGAATGGGATTAATAAACAACTAAACAAATTAATTAGGTTGAACAAGATGAATTAATGATAAATATGACAAAAGACAGATGAAAATATATCAAAGGTCGAATTCCAGAAACTCAATATGAACGAATTGAATCTCTACAACCCGGGTTTGAATTGAATGACGAAAACCCGCAAATATGAATTACTTGGGATTTAAGTCGGATTTATGATGATTTAAACATGTGGATGAATGATGGATTATATACATATGATTATTAAACTATCATGTGAACGAAGAATTAATCAAGCAAACAAAATAAACAAAAGCAAGACGAAATTTACAGAGGACGAAGAAGAAGAAAAGAAGCGAGGAGCTGGCGGCCCTCACGAAGAGGCGCAGCAGGAACTGCGCTCCTTCGAATAGGCGCAGCAGTTGCTGCGTCTTTTCTCGACGTCTGTCTACTGGAAATCCGTAAAAAAAGAGTTTTAAAGCACGGTTTTAGAAATCAGTTTTAAGAGGTATTTTCGACACAAACCTTACAATAATTGATTACAATAAATAAAATACAATAAATAAAGGAGGGATTTACACCCTCAGACTTACATGTTGACGAAACGAGAAGGACTAAGATATCGATTAGTGAATGCTCGACGCGAATGCAAAGAGAGTGCCCTCGTAAGAGGAAAACGATTGATTAAATTAAGTTGATTAAGTGTAGTTGGTCAAATTGGTCGGTCATGCAACGGAGAGGCTGGTACCCGGAAGGATCCGAGCTTACGTGGTCGAATGTTCAAGCACGTAGGCGCCAATTAGTAAGAACGAAGTCTAGAATGCAAAGGGAGAAGAGAAGGGCGGACACCCGCGTGAGAAATATGAGGAGCGAAGGCTCCTATTTATACTAATCACACGGAGGAATAGGGTTTCGGAGACTCTTTGGAAGTGAATCTCGGAAAGATATAAAAAAGATACGTAAATCATGCAAAGAAGGGCCTGGGAAGAGGCGCAGCAGCCACTGCGTCTCTTGGAAGAGGCGCGACTCTTGCGTCTGTTCCCAGGAGGTTTCCTCCTGCTTAAGAAAGATTTCCGTGTTTAAGTTATGGTAGGACGGAATTAATTCGATTATCTTTAATATCTTATGTAAATATTACGGGATATTATTTGCCAAAAGATAAAATTTGAGAAATATGGAATAGAAATATCCGGAACATTCCAGAACATTCTTACTTGGGATTTAACAGTTATCAGAAAATGGAGACGGTTTTTGACCCGGACTCCGAATGTACTCTAATTACTGCCAAAACGACCGTATCGGGACGTAGATGACAACTAAGAGGTTGACATTAATATTTGAGCAATCACTTGACGATAATCTTACGAACTGTCACAAATCGTTCCGCGAATCAAACATGCGGCCCAATCATCACCGGGTGGTTTGCGAGGGGTGCAGAAACGAGGTGTCTACAGAGCCCCCACTTTGACTGAGGCTTGGACAAGGCGAAAGTCAAAGTATAGCCATCAGGTCAATCGAAGATTACAACCTGACGACTATGGCGACGCGAGGCGGCTCAAGGGGTCTGAACCAAGGACCTGTCGTCGGGAACATTTTAGAGTCTGTCGACTATCGGGGAGGGTCGTTTAAAGTCCATTAGACTACGTAAGGAAGCTCGCCAGCCATAAGAAGAGACCATACCTGAGACTTCTTTCTCGAGATGCTTCCGGAGGTGCATAGGAGCTAAGGTTAAGCGTAGGAGCTAAGGGTAGGACCTAAAAGATATATAAGGATTGTGCTAGGGTGTGGGAACCTAAAGGAAAGCATCGACGGGAAGGAGACCAAATATAACTTCAACCTAAGGGGTAACGAAGGTTTGGGTGTAGGAACTCTAAGGAAGTGTGATTCTAAAAAGGTGATCCTAAAGGGAAAAGGTGATGATAAAGGAATGTGATCCTAAGAGAAAACGGTGATCCTAAAGGAGCGTGATCCTAAGGGTAGAAGTGTATGAACTCTAGGGAGTTTGGGAACTTAAAGAGCTAGGTGTATGAACCTGGGTATATGAACCTAAAAGGATGGCTGGTATGGGAGCTTAAAGGCTTGTGAACCTAAGAGGAATTGGGATCCTAGGGTTAAGTTTAGGAACTACTGGGTTATTAATTCTTGTTTTAAACACGTGCATTTAAGCTTTCTGAGGTATGGGAACTCCAAAAGGATTTATGGGTTTATGAACCTAAGGATATTGGTGTAGGAGCTTAAAGGTTTATGAACCTAAAGGAAGCCATTTTGGGATCTAAGAATCTAGGGGTAAGAATCCTAACTTCGGGTTTACGAACCTAAGGAAGGAGGCTTTGGTTTGGGAACTTTCGGAGAACGACACCTTTGTCGAACTCTATGAGGAAACAAGAAATATTGTGAGTAGCAGGACACAGGCGGGAACTGCTGGGAGAAATCTGCTTGGGTCGTCTTCAAGCGAACTCTGGCAAAAACTTGAGGTTGAATCTGCTTGCGTCGGTCTCAAGCGAACTCTTGTTGGGGAATATATTGACGATTAGGAACATCTTGATCGCATGGAAGAAATCTTGAGTGAGCAATACTGCAAAATACTGCTGCGCTGGGGAGAATGAAGACTTGGGCGAAGCCCCCAGTCGGAGCGAGCACTGCTTCTGATACTTACCTGCATGGTTAGTAGCCACACAAGAATGCAATCTAGTATATGCACGTAAGCGATTATCACATGGACCTCGAATGAGGAAACACATAGGTTTTGCAAAAGGCGTTTCTTTATAAAAGTTGTTTAAAACTTGCTCAAAGAAATTTGTCGTTTGTAATGCATTATGCATATTCAAATGGGCTTTAGACATGTGACTAACGCGACGTAGACCTTATGTGGACATGAAAATATAGACTTAGGTTCGACGGACGCGACACTAACTTAGATTTGATGCGACACAGGGATAACTTCGACAGACTTTGCTTAAGCATGCGCAACCCCTAGCCAAGTAGGGGTGACAATGCGTATCAATTCCAAAGGTAGAATAATTGAGAGAATGATGACGTCATATAAAGGCAAGGCATGAGCCATGGATCAGCTGTCTACTTGGATGTTTTCTGCCGCCGCTTGCTGTAAAAGAGACCCCTCTTGAGGCACGATGACTTGGAGAATTGATCTAAGATCTTTGTCATTGTCCGGACCGAGCACTAGCTAGACTTAGAGGAATAAAGGAAGGGTGGCTTCTTAGAAGAGAAGCTCCCAGGATGAGAATATGACTCTGGAATTTGGTAAAAAAGAAGGCTGGGCGACAATAAGGAGCCCCCAGTATAGAGGTGTTGGTTATAGAAGGGATGTTAATTTGAAAATTGGGATGGTTGATAATTGAGGTTGGAAGTTGATGGTTGAGATTGAAAGTTGGAAGTGGGGATGGTTGTGTCCTTGAGGACTGCCTACGTATTCACGTGAAGTGAAATCAAACCAGATCGTAGTTCTGAGGTTTGGTTAATTTTATTTGGGTGTTGTGGTTGTATCCTTCTTGTGTAAGAAAGGACTGCCTACGTATCCACCTGAAGAGGTGAAATCAAACCAGATCGTAGTTCAAGTGTGTGCCTAAGCTATATTGTTAGGACCTTAAAGTGCATGGGTCAGGAGAGTATTTTCCTTTGGTGACTCGAAGAATCGATTTGAGATAACTCCCTCTGATCATAGACCAAAGAGGTATGATTAAGTTTGTAAAAATCTCCTTGTTATGTGAGCACACTTAGTGGACCCTAAGGATGTATTGGGTATGTACCGTTCTGGGTAGCAAAGTATTTGAAGACTCCGTGTATGGGTCAAGGTGAAACTGGATTGGATATTTGGAATGTGGAGCTCGGTAATAAGAGGCTTTGATGAACAAATCTCTGGAGCTTGATTTTGTGGAGTTAAGGCTTGATGGGATTATGGCTTGTAATATGGCTTGGAAATGGGGTCTCTTGGCTCGATGTAGTCTGAGCACGTAAAGGTAGGTTAAAATGATGTGGGTTCAAGTTTCCATGTCTTGGCCCTAAAGGATGGGTATATTTGACAAGCTTTAGAGGATTCTCAAAATTCCTAACTATCTCCTTGTAACGGTCTCGAGAAGGACTTAGGGTGCGATGTGTGAAAGGCTAAGTAGGGGTGCTAGCTGACCATCTTCATTGATGTCTTGATTCTATTGACTTCGGCAGTATTCTATATTTGATTTCATGCTTGTTCTTGATTCAGACTCAGATTCTTGGTCTAGAATATATTTCGGATTTTTGCTCAGATCCTTGATTCGGGTTTTTGAAGATAATTTTGGCTTGACATGGCTTTCTTGATTGAGCCCTCTTCTTTTGACTCTTTTGTGTCGGATATTGATCTTGGTTCATTTCTCTTGATTGAGCCTTTATCTTTCATCATGGCTCGTATCGTCTTGGATGGACTTGGGTCAGACTAGCACCTTTAGTGTGAAACGGGTTGGTCTTTAGTAACACAGGTTGTTTATTGTGGGGAATGGGCTTGCCTTCCGTCATGGATCACTAACAAGGAGATGGTCTGGATTCGTCCTAGAATCTCTCGGGATATGCTCGTCCTAGACTAGGGTTATATTGTGGTTTCTATTGCCAGACATGAAATAGGTAAGAAAAGAACACAGAGTTTCGGGTCCTCTACAACTTTGAACGGAACATCATTTAAGTGCACTCACATTGACTTGACATGTGTTGTTCATTGTCATTTTAAAAAATGTCTCAAACCAATTCTTGTTGTCACAGGAAAAGGGGTAGAGGAAAAGATAGAAGAATATGTGGATTGCATATTTTTATTGAAATGAAGAATTAATATTTTTAACATAGACTTGAGAAGACATGTGACTTGTGGGACAGCCCCCAGGTTGTCACTAGAAATGAAAATGGAGAAAGATACTATGACAAAATTATGGGATAGAAAGCCTAAGACTCAGACTCGGACTCGGACTTTGACGCGATCTTAGATCTAGACTCGTAATCATCGGCCCATGCTTGAACGTTTTCTCTTCCAGCAATTGGCTTCGGCATCTGACGTTGAGCATTCACCCATTTGAGCACCTCGTCCTCATCATTGGGAACATTGGAAGGATAAGAGTCAAGAAGAGTTTCTTGATAAGTGGTATATCCATGAGGATTGTCCAAGCTACCTTGTGGGTTAAAGGTTGAGAGGGACAACCTCCCGCTTTCGATCATATCCTGAATGACATGTTTTAATTTGTAACATTTCTCTGTATCATGCCCTTTGCCTCTATGGTACTCGCATGATGACGAATTCTCATCCCGAACTTGGATTTCTTTTCTGGTTCGGGCGTAGGTCCTGTAGGCTTCAACATTCGTCGCTCCATGAGTCTCTGAAGGGCATCGGTGTATGTAATACCAATGTTGGTAAATTTCCTAGGAGGTGTGCCCTTATTTTCGGAAGCCTTTGTAAATGCCCTTGGAGGGTTGTTAGGTTTCTTTGATGAAGGCTCCATGAGGTTGCCTTTGTAGATTCCGATTCTTGGATGAGAAGAACCGAGAGCAGGTCGCTCACTTATTGCTTTCTCCTCGAGACTATGAGGTTGAGGGTTTGTCTGGACACTTTTCATCTTGAAAGATTGGGCATCAAGCTTCTTACCCATTTCAGCAAACTGGTTCTCTATGTTGGAAAGCCGAGAATTTAGACTATCAATAGCTCCCTCTATTTTGGAAAATTTGTTGTTGAAGGCAATGGAAAGCATGAGCATTCCATTTTGGATATTGTCGTCTTCAAGCACGTTGATCTCTCCGTCGTCACGAGGATCGAGGAGGTGAGAACAGTCTAGGAATGATTCTTCGTCATGTTTAATAATATTAGACCCAAGAGGGTCGATCTTCTTGGATTTCCGACGAAGGTGGCTTAGGAAGCTTGCCCTCTTCGATCATATCTTGGATAACGTGTTTCAAAAGAAAACACTCTTCAATATCATGGCCTCTACCTTGGTGATATAAGCAATATTTGTTGCCCTCCCAGAGGTTCACCTGTTTCTCTAAAGGTGGATCCGGAGTCGGCCCTATTGGATGTAGCTTGCCTTGGGCAGAAAGTCTCTTCAAAGCATCGGCATAAGACATGCCTAAATCGGTAAGCACCCTTTGATGCCTCCCAGGTTTCCTTTGTTTGTTTTCGGCTTTCTAGAACGATTGTTATTACAAGAGGTAAGCTTTGGATGACCTAGACTAGAGGTTTCCCTAGATGGCGTGTTCTTTTCCACCATTCCATTTTCAAGGGTGAGGACGCGAATGCTCAAATTTCCCACTGTAGCTTGAACTCCTAGGACCATGGCATAAACGTCTTGGAGAGACACAATGATTGTGGCCTGATCTGCTTCGTGACTTTGTTGATTGACGGAACTTGTTGGATTCCTACTCGACAGAAATGACGCGCATTACAACTCGATTCGACATGGGATCACGCATACCAAGGCAACAAACAAAGGAAGGGACAAGATGACACGTCTAGACTTGACTTGTGAATTCGTGAAATGTCGTGAGCGACTTCTCGTGTTTGGATTCACGGTGTTTGACCTTGACCTTAGACTCGAGTGTTGACTTTGTGAGTGAGCGTTTATGTGGTTGACCTTATTGACGGGATTGATGACACATGTTGATTTTGGACTCGAGGTTTGCTTATAGGTGTTAAGAAGACTGTTGTAGTTTAGACTCAAATATGAGGCCCATTGAGACTCGTGTGTTGAGCCTCGGAACGTGTGACTCGAGTGTCGAAAATGTTTAGATCCTAACTGAATTGGGGTAGGGGGTCCAAAATGACGGCGTGACGCCTTAGGACTTGACTCGGATTTGAAGAGACCCAAAATGTAAAGAGAGACGGGTTTATGACTCGACGGAGTTCCGACTAGGACATAGTCGGTTTGAACTCTGACTCTAACTTAGCCCAATTGGATTTACATATTTACATTTACAAGGTTTGAAAATACTATGGTAAAAAAATTTCTTTTTTTTTTTTTTTTTTTTTTTTTTTTTTTTTTTTTTTTTTTTTTTTTTTTTGTTTTGGACTTTTTGTTTTTGGTTTTTTTTTTTTTTTGGTTTTTTTTTTTTTTTTTTACACGGATTTTGAAATGGGTTTGAGGCCCGAAGTTTGACTCGACAAACGGATGAGTTTTGACTCATTTTGCGTTATTTTGAAAATGTTTACATTTTGAAAAGGATTTTATTTTACAAAATTTTGTCATGGTTTTGTTTAGAAATGGTGATCACGTAAGGTTTACACATTTATACAAGCATTATAACGGGATGCTGCGTGCATTTAGAAGGGTTTTGGTTTAAAGGGTGGGTTGCCATACCAAACCATCAAACCCGAAGTCTGTGGAGAGGCTCGTGCCAAACAAGAGTAAGGCCGATTCCTAGTCCATTTCCTCAAGTAGTGAAGGCCCTTGACACAAACAAGAGTAAGCATCATGGTATGGATGACGTCAATCGCTATCCATCCTTAGGCCCAAATAAGAATTAGGATCGTTTAGACGGGACGATTGGTCAAATGGGTTGGGTTGGGCCTAGGAAGGCCGAATTAAACGGTCTAGGAAGACCGAGTTATAAAAACCGACAATTGTCTTGTACAAACTTATTCCCTAACCTTGTTCAAGTTTCACCCTTAGCTACACGTAAGTGTATTTCCCAATGAGTCGCCAAACTGTGGACAGCGGGCCGCCCACGGGGGCGCTTGGTGAAGGGGCTCGAAAACAAGCGTTTGCATTTTGTATGGAGTCGCCACCAATTTTTATGGGAAATTGGAACCGTTCGAATACCTCGTGTCATGTCAAGACACAAAGTAGTGACATTAACACTAAGCAATCGTTACCCTTAGCATTCTATGTCTAGAATGACTCTCGTGGATGCCAATGAACATGGGTGCTCACGGAGATCTGGAGTAAGGGGTGAGGGTACGTATTAGGAAGCTCTTTTGATCGAACACCTAATCCCGCCCGCCTCGATAGCGGCCTCTACTAATGATTAGGGAAGTTATTCGTACTTGATATATCGTCGGCTATATGCATGCAATGCAACATCCATAGATTAATCCTAGCATGTGAAGATTTAATACTAAGTCGGTTGACACGTAATTTAACATACAATTGGGTCGAAGTTGGATTTAATGTTAATTGACATGTGAAAGCATAAATAAATCATACAAACGCGATAAATTACAATGAATAAATTACAATAAAAGAAATTACAATAATTACATTGGGATAGGCGATTTATGTCGAAAATACCTTTAAAACGGATAATTTGAGAAAAAGAAATAAAAGAACAAAAGAATTAACAAAACGAACAGAAGTCAGGTGATAATACGGATATTAGTTAATTAATTACGTAAGCTAATCAAACTAGGTCCAAGCAGGAACGTAATTCAGAGACAGAGCTCAACCTGGAACAGGCGCAGCAGAGCTGCGCCCTCTGGAAGAGGCGCAGCAGTTGCTTCGTCTGTTCTTGGCTCAGTTCTGGCTGTGAAGCCGTATTTGCAAGCCGTTAATGTCAATTGATGAATTTAAAGGATGATTAAATTATTTACTCGGATGAAAGTGATTAATATGTTATTTAACATGTGAATGGGTCATGAAAACAGTAAAACATGGATGAGACGATGTAAGCGAATTAATTACATGAAATTATGATGAATGGGATTAATAAACAACTAAACAAATTAATTAGGTTGAACAAGATGAATTAATGATAAATATGACAAAAGACAGATGAAAATATATCAAAGGTCGAATTCCAGAAATTCAATATGAACGAATTGAATCTCTACAACCCGGGTTTGAATTGAATGACGAAAACCCGCAAATATGAATTACTTGGGATTTAAGTCGGATTTATGATGATTTAAACATGTGGATGAATGATGGATTATATACATATGATTATTAAACTATCATGTGAACGAAGAATTAATCAAGCAAACAAAATAAACAAAAGCAAGACGAAATTTACAGAGGACGAAGAAGAAGAAAAGAAGCGAGGCTGCGGCGGCCCCTCACGAAGAGGCGCGCAGGGCTGCGCTCCTTCGAATAGGCGCAGCAGTTGCTGCGTCTTTTCTCGACGTCTGTCTACTGGAAATCCGTAAAAAAAGAGTTTTAAAGCACGGTTTTAGAAATCAGTTTTAAGAGGTATTTTCGACACAAACCTTACAATAATTGATTACAATAAATAAAATACAATAAATAAAGGAGGGATTTACACCCTCAGACTTACATGTTGACGAAACGAGAAGGACTAAGATATCGATTAGTGAATGCTCGACGCGAATGCAAAGAGAGTGCCCTCGTAAGAGGAAAACGATTGATTAAATTAAGTTGATTAAGTGTAGTTGGTCAAATTGGTCGGTCATGCAACGGAGAGGCTGGTACCCGGAAGGATCCGAGCTTACGTGGTCGAATGTTCAAGCACGTAGGCGCCAATTAGTAAGAACGAAGTCTAGAATGCAAAGGGAGAAGAGAAGGGCGGACACTCGCGTGAGAAATATGAGGAGCGAAGGCTCCTATTTATACTAATCACACGGAGGAATAGGGTTTCAGAGACTCTTTGGAAGTGAATCTCGGAAAGATATAAAAAAGATACGTAAATCATGCAAAGAAGGGCCTGGGAAGAGGCGCAGCGCCCACTGCGTCTCTTGGAAGAGGCGCAGACTGCTTGCGTCTGTTCCCGGAGGTTTCCTCTCCGCTTAAGAAAGATTTCCGTGTTTAAGTTATGGTAGGACGGAATTAATTCGATTATCTTTAATATCTTATGTAAATATTACGGGATATTATTTGCCAAAAGATAAAATTTGAGAAATATGGAATAGAAATATCCGGAACATTCCAGAACATTCTTACTCGGGATTTAACAGTTATCAGAAAATGGAGACGGTTTTTGACCGGACTCGAATGTACTCTAATTCTTGCCAAAACGACCGTATCGGGACGTAGATGACAACTAAGAGGTTGACATTAATATTTGAGCAATCACTTGACGATAATCTTACGAACTGTCACAAATCGTTCCGCGAATCAAACATGCGGCCCAATCATCACCGGGTGGTTTGCGAGGGGTGCAGAAACGAGGTGTCTACAGTACCCCAATCGCCAGAACAACACGAAAGTGGAGGAAAGACTAAGATAAGACTCACTTGCCAGCACAACACAAGTGGCCCAAAACCACACTTGCCAGAACAGCACAAGTAGGCCAAACCCGTACTTGCCAGAACAGCACAAGTAGGGCGTAAATTTAGACCAAGCATATATGATAGTATCATGGCATTTCTACAAGAATACGACTCATAAGTGTAAGACCAACACAAAGTGTAGATGGAGTATCCGACTCAGAGGCTACCTTTAAAGCATGTCCGAGATACCGCACACAAGACTACATCCTAGACTCCAACCTCGTGGTAGGACGACGATCATATCGCAACTAGAGGGCTTATAGCTCACCCCTAGTATCCGATAGGACCAAGACTCTCACAACAGAACAATATAAGGCATTATAAAGAATATGACTCTTACCAGTAGTTATAGTAAATATCTCATACTTGTATCATATTAATAAATATTCCATTTCATAATTTAACATGCCGGTTAAATAAAATATAACAAGTGATAAATGAATAATTTACGTTATATGAAATATACGGGTTAAAATGTGACCAAGTCCAAGTGACTCATTTATGAGCCCAATAAACAAATTATAAGGAGTCCAACAATTAGATCACATTAAGCCCAACAAACAAGATATGTTAGACCCAACTTGATACTCATGTAAAATTCAAACATATAATCATGTAAAGCCCAACAATTAGATCATGTGAGAGGAATATGTATATATAAAGAACAATATTTAACGGATTACGTTATATAAAGCATGAGACGGGAATTAATAATATTTTACATAAACCAAACTAGCGCCCAACACTTTATAGACACGGCTCAAAAGCTATTATGGCAATCTCACACTCGACCTCATAACAAACCACACGCGGCCTCAACCCGTAACTAGCTAGGCCACGGCCAGGCCACAGCTAGGCCACTGCCAGGCTGCAGCAGGCCACTGCCAAGCTACAGCCAAGCCATTGCCAGGCCACGTGACCCACATATCGACTACCCGAGTCAGCGAGACATGTAGACATAAGACGGATACATACACACACCACTTATACCACGCATACTAAAAATCCTATTATCACTCATTTCGACACGAGCCACCTTGGGCAGCTCGCCACGGTCTGATGGCCGCCCACAAACACCATCCAACCACTATCATTCCACCCCTAAGCAACCACCAATCGACTACCCATAACCGTGCCTAGCTAGGCTGCTGCCCAGGCGAGGCAGGCCACTGCCCAGGCCAACCGTGCTCAACCAAATGGAGCCCGCAACCAAAACAGGCCATACAGACTCCTCGCTCTTCTATCTGACCGCATAAAAAGAAAAGAACAGTCCCCAACATGAGACCAAAGGGGTACGGGCAAGACGGAAACCGCAGATATAATCATGGGCCAAAATAAACACGAAACAAAACTGAGGGACTAACTCGTTCGTCCCAAAACAGAGGCAAAACCTCAACTATCGCAGCACAGACCAACATCAAACAACCCATTCCAAACACCATTCGAGACGGGAATCATCATACAAATGCGAAACAATATAAAGATTCAAACTTTATTAAACAAGAACGTATAAAACGACACCTAAGACGGAAATTCCGACATTTGTCGAGTAACCTATCACCGTTACCTTTAACCTCACAAATTTCAGAGCAAAAACGTCCATAATTACGAGCGGCTCTCGTGTCTTCGACTAAAAAAAGGAAAAACGAGTTGTATGAGTCAAGGAGTCGAGTTGTCATACGACGACACATTCGAAAACTAAGTCAAAACATAAACTTTCTTACTTTAAAAGAATGAGGAAGGAACGAGGAAGAGAATGGTGTGAAAATTAGAGAAAAAGGTTGAGCAATGGATGAGGGATCTCGGTTTGTAGGTAGACGAAAATGGAGTAGTACGGGGTCTAGTTGTGTTTTGTTGCTGCTGCTCTGTGATTTTGAAAAGGTGCAGGGAAAGTGAAAGGGAGTATGTAGGTGGGTGTGGGGACGGGTTATCAAACAACAACAATAATATCCAATAATAATAATAAGAATAATAATATATAAATATATATAAAAGAGATATTTAAAGGTAGGATGTAAGAGGGTAAGTGAGCATGTTGTCGATTTCTGGTTGGTCTGGATTAAAGCAGGAACAAAATGAAATGTGACGGTCTATAGCTAGACGGAATAATGTCTCGAGTCTATATTAACTTAAGACGGAAACTAAAATTATTACGGTCATTATTATTGTCACTACTATTGTCCGACATAAAATATGTATACATAAATTCTTATATAAATTATGCCTCAAAAATATAGTTTAAGAATAAGTATTTTTATATAAATGGGCATTTAAAATATTACTTTTATAAAAATCGTATTTGAAATAAAAATAATTAAATTGAATAATTCGAAAATATAAAAGAAAGCAATCAAACGGTTTAATAAATTTTAAATGTCAAAATGAGAAATTCGCGGGTGTTACAGCGTGAGTTTATTCGTGAAAGAAAGGAGGACGACATGAGTCGATATTGGTATAAGGCGAAAGAGGAGGACGGTAATGAGAACCAATTTATATATATTTAGGGTTAGGAAACTTAAGTAAATAATAATACTTTTGCCCTGCAAAATAAGGTAGAAGATTTGAGCTAAAAATGGAATGGAATTGAAATAAGGCAAGGTTTACGAAATCGCAGTGTGAAATCATGCGTGAAACCATACGTAATATCTTTAAATAAGAAGTTAGTAAAATAATAATAATGTAATATATATAACATATGAAGGATTATTATTATTGTTAGTCATAACTCGAACCAAATATTTACGTTTCTCTTTTAAAAATCTATCGGGTATTATAAAATTTTAAGACGATAAAATAACTTTTGATAATTTTAAAAATGACGTTAAATAAAATAATAACTAAAAAATGATGGAGTATTACAGAATCCTTGAATAAAGATGAAGACTTGTCACTAATCTTCAAGCATAAACTCAGGAGATCCAAAACTAAACTAATTAGCAAGTATTGAAAGATTGATTATTGAAAGATTCATGTAAATTAATGAAAGATTAGTATAAATTGAGGAAATATTAAGTTTAATCTACTCTTAATTTAATCTAAGAGGACTTGATCTAATCTAAAGAGGCTTAATCCTCCAATTATTACAAATAGGGTATTTATATGGGTTACAAGGTTATGGTTTACTTAGGGGCTAAGTAGAGTGTCGGACAGGCGAGAAAAGCGTTGCCCCGCTCGAGCCATGGGTGACCCAGGCGGGTTCCGCGTCAATATCTGTAACACCTCCTTCTTACCCGGCCAAGGTAATTGGGAGATGTTACCATCTCGGTTTCCCGAGGCGGTGAAATCGGAGTTGCAATTAAGAAACAACTTATATAAATAATAAGTTTAGTGATTTACAACAAATGAATAAATGAATAATAAATGTGAACTAGACATTATACAACTTGTCTACCATCTAAGTTATCTATCTATGCTACTTGACTCCAAGTACGATGCTCGTCCCGTCTCCCGTATGACATCAACCCAACCTATACTTAACCTTTTCCCCATATGATCGGAAATATCACATGGGTCGACATAGGCTATCCCGGAAATAGGTGACAATTATACAGACACACAACACGTCAGTTTCAATAATTAAACATACGACACAACATGATAAGTAAATATGCTATATGTCAATGATATGAATGAGATACTATCAACAACCACCACGATAACGGGACACGACCAGACATACCGATAACCACACTGGTACCGGGACACGCCAAGACATACCAACAATCACAAATAGGTACCGTTATACCCCCAGACATACCGGGTCCGGAAGCCAACCGGATCCCCTACTAGACGTCGTGTCTCAACCATACGAGTCCCTCCTTAACTCAAGCCATTAATGTGCACATCCCTCTTGGAGTGGAAAGATCCAAGAGGCGACTCAAGCGTAAGATGGTCTCCCAACCGTCTTACGTCTTCTCAATAACCATGTAACACGACCAATGATCTCCAACACAACACAACAATGACCATACATGGAAAATGCAACACAACACTAATTATAAGACTCATCATGAACTCAATTCCAACATATCATGGATAAAAGTTTCTCAAATACCAACATCTTATCCCAACCGACTCATACATAAAAATGATGATGCAAGAAACACAAATATGCACACAGAATATTGAAACCGAGTAGGATAATCCTACCTTTTAGCATTCTTCACAAGCAACTCGAATCCCTCATGATTTCATATCGCAAGAGCGTCTTAATCCTATACAATACCACATAATAAATATCACAAATAAACCTGCACTATAACATAATACAAAACCCCTTATTATTACGCACTAGTTACCCTTATTATTAATATTAATTACTAACTAATTAACCCAAGTGAAAACTCCCAAAATTAGGGTTAAAACTTAAACAAATAGGAGTGGGATTCAACTTAGAAAGTGTAGATGATGAAGAAAAATATGAGAGATTCCCCTAAAGCAAGCTTGGATCCATGGAAGAAGGCGTTTATGGGGTTTTAGAGAGAAGGGAGAGGGTTTGGAATGAGAAGGAAGAAGATAGGATAAGGGGATAAGATTTCCTTATCCCGTGATCTGATTAAGCGCCACTCAATCGAGTGACGAGTCCACTCGGTCGAGTGTCACTCACTCGATCGAGTGCCGAGTCCACTCGATCGAGTGCAACACAGTTCTTAGCAATGACCAATTTTCGTAAAACATTCATATCTCACTTATTTCTTGGTTATTTTAGGCTTGTGACTTACCGTTGGAATCGTAAGAGAACACGCTATTACCTCCAGTTGGAATAACATCAATAACATATCTAGATCTCAAGTTATGACAATTTTAAGACGACCCTTCTATAGGCGGGCATTATAACAACTCCACTAAGTCTAGTATAGGTTATACTCGGTCCACTTTATTGTTATATTTCACTCCCATGTGGCCTCTCGTCTGACACAAGGTCTTATCACGCATCCTAAGGTTCCTTTGCGGGTCTGTAGACACCTCGTTTCTCCACCTGCCGCCAACCATCCAGTGATGATTGGGCCGGATGTTTAATTACGCGGAGTAATTTATGATATTTCGTAAGTTCATCGACACGTGATATCTCAAACAGCCGAGTCAACCCCATGGTCATCATCTACGCACCGATACGGTCGTTTTGACAGTAATTAGAGTTCATTTGGAGTCCGGGTCAAAAAACCGCTTCCATTTTCTAAACCGTCTTAAGCCCGAGTCGGAATATTCTGGAATTTTCCGGAGTAATATTCTTAAATTGTATCTATTATCACGAAAATATCTACCTTGCGGAATAAGGAAGCCTACATCTTCCCTAATTCCTAAAACCAACCGCGGAAATCTTTCCCGGTGAGGAGGAAACTGCCCAAGAGAAAACGCAGCAGGTACTGCGCCTCTTGGAAAGGTCGCAGTTCCTGCTGCGCCTCTTCCTGGGCTACTTTTTCTCTAGTTTTCAGATTTTTTCTGGATTTCTTTCCATTCCTACTTTTTCCATAATTCCTCTGTGTGATTAGTATAAATAGAGGCCTCCGCCTCACATGTTTTTCACGCGAGTGTCCGCCCTTCTCTTCTCCCTTTGCTTTCTAAGACCGCACTCTTGTTTTTCGACGCCTACGTGCTTGATCTATTCAACCACAAAATCTCTGATCATTATGAGTACTAGTCACGTTTGCATGACTGACCAATTTGACCACTACACTTTAATCAATTCAACCAATTTGTTTTAAATCCTCTTTAGAGGGCACTTTCATATTACATCGAGTCGAGCAATAACTAATATGACGACTTAGTTAATCTTGCTTCATCAAACATGTAAGTCTGAGGGTATAAATCCCAATTTTATTTACTGTATTTTTTTGTATTAATTAATGTACGAGTTTATATCACAAGTACGCATAAAACCGTTTTCAAAACCCTTCTTTCAAATCTATTTCTCAAAACAACAGTGAAAGATGTCCTAGAAGAAACGCATCTGTAATACCCCGTACTTTTGGGATGAATGATTATTTTAGTAAATATTGTTAATAAATTATTACTCGGGAATCGTATTGTATTAATATTATACAATATAGTAATTATAACTATATTATATTATACTACTAATCTACTATACACTACTCACCCATTAATACCAATATACCATATATATATATAGAATCAGGATCCGTGCGAACCAAATTATTGTGCGAACCGTACGAACTGAAGTCAGACCTGTAGATCTAAGCCCAATTACTTGCTGATAAGAAAAAAGCCCAACATTCCTGTAATCATACTTAATACCACCACCAACCCAGTACACTATTCCCCATAACCCCACACTATCCTCACATGACTCTTCAATCACTCACCCAGATCAACTGACTCCGTCACCTCCGTCGTCGCCGACAACATTTTTCCGACCACCACTTACCTCCGTCATCGAAAAAAATCTTCTAATTCTCACCCTATTATCACACCTCGCCATCTCCCTTATACATCTACACCGTATTACCACCTTGTTTATGACATTAAATCACCGTCGCCGGTGCCGGCGACATATTTTATGCCAGATTATGACACATGTAGGATCGTAATATCAAGTCAAGAGCGTTTGTGGTATTAATTTTTTGAAATTTCTTGTCATTTTTTGTAGATCTAATCATTAATAAACGAAGTTGAATAAAAAAAGACACATTAATGGTGTCGAGAGTAGTGGTAATAGACTACAATCAGAGAAGGGAAAGAAGGAGGTGCGTTGTGCGATGGAGTGACCTAGTTCGGGAGCTAGAGTGATGGTTAAGTTCTGTCTATAAGATTATGTATGAAATCAAGAATAGTTACTTTACCATTAATTCAAAGTTTCAGTCTTTTATGTGCTAGATCCAAGAAATGATCATGCGAATACTTGATTTCTGTATCTTTTTGTTTTGGGTTTTGTTGGAGTTTGATTTGATGTAAAATCGGAGATGGGTTTTGAAAAAGTTTGGATTTTGATTGGTGGGAGTTCCTCAAATTTGAGATTGTTAGTGGTTTATAAGATAGTGTAAGTGGTATTCGGAATTTGTTGTGGTTGGTAGTGCATGAGTTATGAGTATATGCATGTAACACCCCAGTTTATGAGGGAGCCTTTAGCAAGACATTCCCTAATAAACCGGACTGTTACCATCTCGGTTTCCCGAGGTAGTGAATAACAAATTAAACTCCAAGGCAAAAATTATATAATGTCTTTAACTTAATTATTACAAAACCTCTTTTACGTCAAATTACAAAGAACTAACATAAATAAAAGTGAAAGTCTTCTAGATGATGATCTAGCTACTAAGTCTTCTGATCCAGTGTCTCACGCCCACCAAGCTCCCGTTCTATCTCTTAAACCTGTCAAGTCTGCTCGCCAATATTTGGGTCATCACAGGTGTTCACGAATACACAGGGTCAACCACGAGGTTGAGTAGGGAAAACAATGAAACAACAAAATATGATATGCATGCTCCTCCGTCACCTCCATCTCCATCTCAACTCATATCTCATAACTCATATCTCATAACTCATATCTCATAACTCATAACCCGGACAACTGACCATACCGATCCCCGGTAGACTATATATCGATCGGCCATGATCGATCGCCATTCACTTGTTGAGGACACCAGGGCAAGTCTGCAGAACCCGCCCGGGCCTTATCACAACATCATCATCACCACACCACATCACCACAACATCCTCCATCTCCAATGCATATGAATGCTCAACAATGAACAATGCAATACAATATGTATATCAATGAATGAAATCATGCCGACTAACAAATGTTGTGATAACACACTCAACACGAACAATTCAGTCAACCATATCATAGCGTAATCAACAACCACGAATCAAGTCACGCTCACAATTTGGTCATATAAAACACAAACAAGTCAACACAATTCAACAACACGATAAGAAGTCAAGTGTATTTCCCTACCTTTTCGCAATCCAAGCTCACACAAGCAATCAATTATGAACCTTCACATATCCATCACCTACATAACATAATTATATATAATTACCACCTACTCAATCAAATAATCATGCACATAACCTAGGCTCATCATAACTTAATAGGAATATCAACTTAAAGAACAAACACGATTTTTTCCTGATTTTCCAGCACATGACAGACTCGGAATAAAATACATAACTAATTCCAGAAAAATCAAATTGATACAAAGCCAATTGAATTGGAACCCCATGAGTCTTAGCTACAAATTATATCTAACGTGTTTTTCCCAAATTCCATACTTATCAAGGGTTTTCAGACTGATTTCCAAAAACTGACAGAAACCGTCGCATAAAAAGTATTGATTCATAAAACGAGTTTAAAACATTATTTTTCAGAAATTCCAAATTCTATTATCATCTAGACTATACAAAGATTATGTATGAAGAAGCCTCATAACTGAATCGACATAAAAATTAAGGTTTCAAATCATTTTCCACAACCAAATCAGATTCGCGGACTTTTCAGCGACATGTTCATAAATAAATCACCTAGGACAAACCACAAAGAATTTGACTATGAGATTTTATATGCATAAACTAGACATCAAATAAACAGGTCTCTCTTTTCAAACTTTTCGAAAAAAACGACATTAAAACAGTATAAACAATGGAATTAAATCGACTTACAAACAGGGAATCGAATTAGGTTGGAATCGATGAGCAATCTTCAATCAAATGAAAGGATCGTGTGTGTGTGTGTTGGTGTAAACCATAAAAATTCGTACATGCGATAATCAATAAAGAGGAACACAATAATACGGAAAACAAGAGTTTATTTTATTATTGAAAGATTTAGGGTTACAATTTCCGTAACTCTCTTGATTCCATCTCTAAGGCATTTAGGGTTTTGATACCATCTCTAAGGTATTTAGGGTTTTGATAATGACTACGGGGTCTTATCGACTTAATTCCGTAGGGAGATGATGGGGTTTTTTTGTGACTTATTCCATCCTACCTACAATTTGGTAGTAGGAAGACGAAGTCGTTTGTTTGACTTAATCCATCTCTGCTCTCCTCTAAACCCTAAATATGGAGTTGTATTTATAGTAGAGTGGCTTGGAGGGCAAGACGGCATATTCTAGAATATCCTAAGATATTATCACAATATTTTTTGATAAATATCTCTAAAATACTGAAGATATAATAAAATAAATAGATACCAAAATATAAAATTTTGGTGTCTACAAATGCCCTCTCGAGACTAGTTGGAGAGACTTTGATGTCGGTTGCAACTTAGTCTCGAATCTGCTATTGAATTTGACCCTTGAGAATGGAGATGAAGAGCGAAAATCGTCCCACCGAGCGTGCCAATTTGTAAACCATAAAAATTCGTACATGCGATAATCAATAAAGAGGAACACAATAATACGGAAAACAAGAGTTTATTTTATTATTGAAAGATTTAGGGTTACAATTTCCGTAACTCTCTTGATTCCATCTCTAAGGCATTTAGGGTTTTGATACCATCTCTAAGGTATTTAGGGTTTTGATAGTGACTACGGGGTCTTATCGACTTAATTCCGTAGGGAGATGATGGGGTTTTTTTGTGACTTATTCCATCCTACCTACAATTTGGTAGTAGGAAGACGAAGTCGTTTGTTTGACTTAATCCATCTCTGCTCTCCTCTAAACCCTAAATATGGAGTTGTATTTATAGTAGAGTGGCTTGGAGGGCAAGACGGCATATTCTAGAATATCCTAAGATATTATCACAATATTTTTTGATAAATATCTCTAAAATACTGAAGATATAATAAAATAAATAGATACCAAAATATAAAATTTTGGTGTCTACAGTTGGTGTGCGTCAAAAGGAGGGAGGAGGGTGATATGAGGGTTGTGTAGTGTTAGGGTAACATTAGGTTAAGAATTAGGTTAAAACATGATGGTGGGTGTTGGGTTAAACATGTTATTGGGTAAACTCCAATGGGTCGAGGGTAAATGGGTTAGCTCACATCTCGAATTCCATGTAAACCCGTCTCAAATAACTTACGAAACAACTCGATCTTACGATACAACACGAGTCAAGTAAAATAACATAACGTAATTATCGACTAAACAATTAACCCGACTTAAATAGTAATATAAAATACGGAGTATTACAGTCTTCCCCCCTTAAAATGAACTTCGTCCCGAAGTTCGCTCATCTATCAAACCTCCAAGCATCACCGTGGGTACCAAAACAGATTTTCTAGTATAAGAACTCAAGAACTTAGGCCCATAAAACAAAATGTTACATTCTACCCTCCTAAAAAGAAAGTTACGTCCCGGAACTTACTTCATGCAGACATATCACCACGAATCATTCCATCATCCTACTACCGTCGTTCACCTCAAACTATCGAGCGCCATACCGTAGTTTAACTACACGTTTTTCTTACACATCAACCAACTAATGAAGTAAGAACACAACATAGAGAACTCATTTGCATGGGTGCCACACAACGAAACATCAACTTGATCAAAACCACAATCTATAAACAAGTGCAACATAACATTAAGATTTTACAATCCTACCCAACTAAAAACATGGTTACGTCCTCGTAACCTCTTCTCAACTTTCATATACGTATGCAACAAAATCACTGTCAACAACATGTGAGAGAAGAACACATGGTAAGAAATTTCGCATTAACATTAAGGTCGAAAACAAGGTTTCATTATGGAGTTAGCTGATTGTCAACAAGCAACACTTATTACTTAGCTCATTCTTAACTTAAAACACAACATTAACTAAAAGAACAACAAGAAAAGAACCAAAGGTTTACACGGTTTCATAACGAACCGATCATGGTGTTACTAGTTCTAACATAATGATCCTTAGGTCGCGTTTACTCGATTCCGGTGACTTCTATGTCATTCCCTACCTGGTTCACCTCTTCCCCAAAGTCTGGTTTGGGCGGTTCGATCGTACTTTCGGCATCGGTACATTAGCATAAAATTCGTATCTCAGTCGCTTTGATATAAAGTCAAAGGTATGCTCGGGCGGGTAATGGCCCCGCCGATGAGAATTGGGGTCACGGCATAACCTCATGCAATGGGTGGACAACTCTCTCATATAAAAGTGTTTGTTGTCCTTTAGTATGCCGCAGTCGGGGATAGTATCGATAAGGGTATACGCTCTTAAGCGAGTATTAGTTAAGTACTCGGGGTTCCCATTATGGCCATACTTGTCCATGGCAAAGACAAAGTTTCTCACAATGCTCATTGAAGTCGCATCAAGTGACATGCAACAGTCTCGCGGGTGTACATTATAGGGATCCATCCTACAGAGTGGAAAGTTAAACAAATTATGACACAAGGGTGCTACCGTAGAAGGGTGTTAATATAAAGGATTCATTCACGAGGTTTAAGGGTGCGGAAGTTATATAACAAGTTTTGAGTAGCATTGTTGTAATACCAGGGTTTTGGTCAACTCAAGATTATCACAATTCGCATTATCTACCAGAGAACAACAACCTTAGAAAGATCAACCACAAGGATACACGTATATCAAAGATACAATCTAACGTTGACCCCACCAAATTCCTCTCCCAAGTCAAAATTATTACTAATTCCGAACAATTGAACCATATGCGCATTCATTCCGCCCTACTACTAAACAATCACCAGGAGTATTAAAACATGCTGCACATATGCACTACTTAAACACTTTGAAACCACAGAAAACATAACATGTAATCAAAACCATTTGACTCATTAGACACGCAACATGAGTTAGTCAGTTTGTATGATATAAATTTCAAAACGTATTTCTCAATAACGTAACAACATATGGCCCATGACAACAACAACATTACTTCCATATCACACATGTGTTTAACATTTTAGCAACCATATCGTTCGATTGTGTCCAAGAACTTAGTATAACTCATTTTCAAAGAAACAAGAGATATCGCATAAATAGCTTAACATATACATTTGCCATCATATACCTTGTAGAATATTATCTATGATAAAAGTTTAGCAACTTGAACAACTTCTCTGGTTTGCACGGTTTGAACAAATAGGCAACTCGCGGTTCGATTAAACGTAACTATAACGACTATCATTTAAACGTACGCATGACATGTGAATCATCAAAGGGTTATCTCATTGTAATTCGACGGTTCGAGAATATATTTCAAATATCGTGACAATTGCAACAATCACCTTAGCATTTCATGACAATACAACTATGAACATATCCAATAAGGAACAACAACACTATTTTATTATCATATCATAAGTTTAGGTTGGATTTGAAATAAATTAATGCAATGAAAGTAATAAGTATAATTATAGGCACACAGACTCACATAAAAGACATGAGAACTCGGATGACATCCTACATGTGTGAACATTTAGACATACTCATTACTACCATCCATGTGTAAACATTTTAACATAATTATTATAATTATTCACGCGAGTATATTAGAACAATCAAGTTAACGTTTAACACCATCAACTTTACCAAGATATGACAATATAGTTTTATATTTATATATATCCGACCACTATACAAGTATGATGAACACACCAGAGATACTACAACATGCCAAACATATATAAAATATGTAACAACTGGACTCGTATAAAATATTTCACCCTCGAATAAGGATCAGATTAAGCTATTCAATTTCACACATACTATCATGCCAGCAATGTTATAAACTAAACTTTATTTTTTTTTTTAATTTTTTTTTTCACTTGTTAAGATACATAACTACTGAACATGCGTGCTACGATCATCATATAAAAACATTATAAGGTCGCATTAATAAGGCTCATGAATTAACCAAACAATTGTATGAAAACTCAACATAGAACACACATTTTAAAAGTTATGATTCACGTTGTAACTTCCAAAAATCACGAATAAATAACCGTTCAACGAAACTTGAGTTATATTACTTTTTGTAACATACAGAGAGTTAATAATTCGTGAGAAAAAGAGTGAGGTCCAAAGCTCAAGAATTCAATTTTTAAAGGATTTTGCAACTCGGTTGGTCCAAACAAGTATGTGACAAACAATTGGTCGAAACTTGGGTCAGTTTGCAAAACTTACCATTTAATATAGAGACATCAAGAATTTTCGTGGCTTATCAATTTGAAAACATAGGCGAATCTTCTGATCGATGGAGTTGGAATTATGCAAAAATTATTAATACAATTTAAATGAGGATTTTTACAAAATCGTTGGTCAAAACATCACTGCACATGAACTTCCTGACCACAGCCCACCAAAATATTTATTACTCCTAATCCCTATATCCTATAAGCATGAAACCAACGCCAAATGAACACTAATTCCCTAGGCTACCTTCCATAAAATTTTCATCCATAGGCAATAAACAGAAAAGAAATGGCGGTAAGGTCAATTAAAGAGTAAAATCAAACAAAACGAGTTTCAGCACTAGGTTATTCTTTACTATGTTACAAGCTCTTATGAACATACTATGTATACTAACCCATCCCAACTTAAATCTCACACTTTGTGCTTACGTAAAAATCTATCCCATAGAATCCCTTCGTATCTCGATCTACTCCTTACATCTAAATCACGATTGCTATGACTAGAAACATGCAATTCAATAGTGTTTCAGATTACTATCAAAATACTATACTAGCATGGCTTCGGGATCACATAACCGCATATCGCTAGACATATTAACTCTATCAACACGTCATTCAACATCCATCCAAATAAATATCATCAATTCGCAATCATTTTCACACTCACGATTACCACAATCCAACAATTATCAACCTGAACACGAAAATTTTAATTCTCATCTCCACAACATCACATGATCACGCCATCATTCATACAAAATACTTACCGTAACGTTGTCCTGCAGCATGGTTAGAATATATGGGTCTCAAGGTGTACATTCACTCGATTATATCCAAGGTTTTCCTTCTAACTACCCCATTCACTCAATTTCTCTCGGGTTACAGTTCAAAATCGAGAGGGCAAAAGAGCACGTATTAAGGGCGCCTTCTTAACCGTACTGTGAGCTCCTAACAGTTTATTCCCAGGGGTTCATTTTATTTAGACACCTCCTATGTTCATTGGGTTCATTGGTTTAGGCCTGAGGATCGTTCACTCTGATACCACTTTGTAACACCCCAGTTTATGAGGGAGCCTTTAGCAAGACATTCCCTAATAAACCGGACTGTTACCATCTCGGTTTCCCGAGGTAGTGAATAACAAATTAAACTCCAAGGCAAAAATTATATAATGTCTTTAACTTAATTATTACAA
The DNA here is from genome assembly GCF_048544455.1 of Silene latifolia. Taxonomy (NCBI): domain Eukaryota; kingdom Viridiplantae; phylum Streptophyta; class Magnoliopsida; order Caryophyllales; family Caryophyllaceae; genus Silene; species Silene latifolia. Next base: position 120,599,362 of record NC_133534.1, read on the forward strand.
AACCTCTTTTACGTCAAATTACAAAGAACTAACATAAATAAAAGTGAAAGTCTTCTAGATGATGATCTAGCTACTAAGTCTTCTGATCCAGTGTCTCACGCCCACCAAGCTCCCGTTCTATCTCTTAAACCTGTCAAGTCTGCTCGCCAATATTTGGGTCATCACAGGTGTTCACGAATACACAGGGTCAACCACGAGGTTGAGTAGGGAAAACAATGAAACAACAAAATATGATATGCATGCTCCTCCGTCACCTCCATCTCCATCTCAACTCATATCTCATAACTCATATCTCATAACTCATATCTCATAACTCATAACCCGAACAACCCAAACCATACCGATCCCGGTAGACTATATATATCGACCGTAGTCGATCGATCGCCCCATTCCTTGTTGAGGACACCAGGGCAAGTCTCCCGAGAACCCGCCGGGCCTTATCACAACATCATCATCACCACACCACATCACCACAACATCCTCCATCTCCAATGCATATGAATGCTCAAAAGTGAACAATGCAATACAATATGTATATCAATGAATGAAATCATGCCGGCTAACAAATGTTGTGATAACACACTCAACACGAACAATTGATCAACCATATCATAGCGTAATCAACAACCACGAATCAAGTCACGCTCACAATTTGGTCATATAAAACACAAACAAGTCAACACAATTCAACAACACGATAAGAAGTCAAGTGTATTTCCCTACCTTTTCGCAATCCAAGCTCACACAAGCAATCAATTATGAATCTTCACATATCCATCACCTACATAACATAATTATATATAATTACCACCTACTCAATCAAATAATCATGCACATAACCTAGGCTCATCATAACTTAATAGGAATATCAACTTAAAGAACAAACACGATTTTTTCCTGATTTTCCAGCACATGACAGACTCGGAATAAAATACATAACTAATTCCAGAAAAATCAAATTGATACAAAGCCAATTGAATTGGAACCCCATGAGTCTTAGCTACAAATTATATCTAACGTGTTTTTCTCAAATTCCATACTTATCAAGGGTTTTCAGACTGATTTCCAAAAACTGACAGAAACCGTCGCATAAAAAGTATTGATTCATAAAACGAGTTTAAAACATTATTTTTCAGAAATTCCAAATCCTATTATCATCTAGACTATACAAAGATTATGTATGAAGAAGCCTCATAACTGAATCGACATAAAAATTAAGGTTTCAAATCATTTTCCACAACCAAATCAGATTCGCGGACTTTTCAGCGACATGTTCATAAATAAATCACCTAGGACAAACCACAAAGAATTTGACTATGAGATTTTATATGCATAAACTAGACATCAAATAAACAGGTCTCTCTTTTCAAACTTTTCGAAAAAAACGACATTAAAACAGTATAAACAATGGAATTAAATCGACTTACAAACAGGGAATCGAATTAGGTTGGAATCGATGAGCAATCTTCAATCAAATGAAAGGATCGTGTGTGTGTGTGTGTTGGTGTGCGTCAAAAGGAGGGAGGAGGGTGAGATGAGGGTTGTGTAGTGTTAGGGTAACATTAGGTTAAGAATTAGGTTAAAACATGATGTTGGGTGTTGGGTTAAACATGTTATTGGGTAAACTCCAATGGGTCGAGGGTAAATGGGTTAGCTCACATCTCGAATTCCATGTAAACCCGTCTCAAATAACTTACGAAACAACTCGATCTTACGATACAACACGAGTCAAGTAAAATAACATAACGTAATTATCGACTAAACAATTAACCCGACTTAAATAGTAATATAAAATACGGAGTATTACAGTAGACTGTAAGTTGCATTGAAGCATAACAACAAAGACATTAAAAGCTATTCCTAACTGAGTGCTAAGATTTGGTCGATTTTCCAGATCTTAATTTCACATCTCATACTTCACTTCTAACATGACGTGCTTTAATTCCGTCCTCCACTACAGCTACTACTTTCAGATCTGAATTCTTCACGGAGTCGGAGTCACAACGATGTCATGGTGGAGGGATGAAGAAAAAGGTAAGAAAAAGAGAAGAAATTTCAAATTAGAGTAAGGGTACTCAGAGGTGGTTGTCTGACTTTTAGTGGTTTCCGGTAATTACTATAAGGTGGCAGTCGTGATGGTGGTGGTGGCGGTAGTGGTGACGGTGGAGTGGTGGTGGCAGTCGGTGGTGGTGGTGCATGGTGGTGGGAAGTAGTGTTTGGGGTGGATACATGTTTGAATACTAATAGATACATGTATGAATACTATTAGATACATGTGTATCCGGTAGTATAACCATGTGCATCCAGGAGTAATATGATGTGTATCCGGAAGTATGAACTTGTGTATCCATAAGTATTATAATGTGTATCTGGCATTAATGTCATGTGTATCCGCAAAAAATATAAAATGTATCCGCAAAAAATATAAAACGTATCCGAGAGTTAGTGTTAAAACTTGTAACAATTTCCACAAAGTGTATCCGCTAATAATATAAAATATATCCGTAAATAGTATAAAATGTATCTCGGAGTTAGTCTTAAAACTCCCAAAAAAATTAGTGTTAAAAAAGTGTAAAAGTGCATCTAGAATTTTAGTGTGGAAAAAGTGTATCTACATATGTTATAAAATGTATCTGGATAAGAGGTGTATCTGGTATGGAACTAAAGTGTATTTAAAAAAAATAAAAAAAAAACTGGGTTGAAGCTAGTTCATACGGTTCGCACCGTAACTCAAATCGTACCCGAACCCGCCCCCTATATATATATATATATATATATATATATATATATATATATATATATATATATATATATATATATATATATATATATATATATAGGTGAGATCCGGTGAGAACGACTATTCGGTGAGAACGGTGAGAACGAACACTAATAATGGGATTAAAATTAAATCCACGGTCCAAAATCCAAACCCAACCTCGCACAAACACATTAATAAAGCCCACCCAATTATTACTAACAACAGTACCCAAAATCCATGTTGCACATTCCAATCCACCAGGTACACCACCTGATGCCGGCGACCAGCACCAACCGTCGCTGCCACCACAAATCCAGACGACGCCGTCGAACACCAGCACCACCACCAGACGCTGGCGCACACTCATATCCTTCTCCCTCTCTTTTTTAGCTGTCGTCTGCCGCCGTTCTCACTGTCATTCCGACGTCGTCGCCTCTGCTTTCACATTGCAACCATCATCATTGGCATATCTCCGATCAAATATCCAATATTGGCATATTCTCAAATCCCAGATTCCAATTCTCCCTGCTCCGATTTTAAGCTATCATTTTAGCACAATTGTTAACATTTGGTTTCTTCATCCAAACATCATTAGATCCACCATTGTCGGTTCTAATCGAAATCAGTGTATCTGATTTATAATTTGATGTATCTGAAACAAATTTTGATGTACCTTATAACTAATTGTGTGTATCTATGTCAAGATACATCAAAATAGTGGCTAGATACATCAAATTTTATTGTACATACATAAAAAATTAGTGTCGGTTAGTTGTCGTCGACGACTTGTCTGCCACTCGTGTGAACGGCTGTGGTGTCGCGTGCTTGGAGAATACTCACGACAGGGATGGTCATCAGAGAGATACCGCGACTGAGAAAGCAGGGGCTGCACAATGCTCCACCGAGAACGTCGTCAGTCTAGTTTCGATTGCCGGAGGCAGCAACAGGTGAAGATTGTGGAAGAGAGAGGTCGGGGTTAATTGATTTCGACTTTTAAAAGAACATGCACCAGCGAGTTGTTGTGTCGGCGTTGGTGTCTGTTAATTATAATGGCTGTAATGTGTGTCATTTAGTCGGGCGTGAGTTATAAGGGCGTTCTCACCGTTCTCACCGGATCCTAAATCTCTCTCTCTCTCTCTCTCTCTCTCTCTCTATATATATATATATATATATATATAGGGGCGAGATCCCGTACGAACTCGATTTCAGTACGAACCATACGAACTAAGTTAAAAAACACAATTTCAAAAGCCCAAAGTCGATCACTGACTTTCCCTTCTCACGTTCTTTTTCAATCACACATTCAGAGTTTCAGACACCACGCTCACCATTCCTCTCCCCAATCTACCACCACCATCACCGACCGCAGCAGCCTAGATGATCGCCGGAGTCGGCTCTCTCCAATGCTGGCGACACTGACCACGCTAATGAGCCACTCTCCTCTTCGTTGCTTCCTTCACCGGCGATCTCGTATGGATTTACCGACAACGGTGAGGAAGACCACTTTTTGACTCTAAATTTCCCGATTACATCGCCTGCATATTTAGTTTTATGAAATTCTACTTCCTTTTTTGTAGATCTAGCACTTAGAAGAAATTTCAAATTATGGTGACGCGGTGGTTTAGTCGTGGGTACGGTTACTTCACCGGCCTCGTTGAGGGGTCGGTGTTAATGGTTCATGGGTGGGTGAAGTTAGTGGACGGTGTTGCATGGTGGGTCAGGTTTTAGTCGTGGGTACGGTTGGTTAGTGGTAGACTGGTAGTTGCATAATATATGACCGCAGATACACAAACTAGTACTACAAGATACACAAATCGACTTGTGTATCTGGAGTATTAATTTATGATAACACATGAATGCGTTGATGAGAACGCATCAATTAGCATTTTGGCTTGCAAAATGTTGCTTCTGGATGCAATTTGTTGCTTTTTCAAGGTCGTACACGAGAGTAATCTTGAGTCTTATGGTAGCAAGTTAGTCCAAATATAACTAATAGTATAAGTATAGTATATTTAATGAAATCGTGATGCTATATTGAGCTAATTTTATTTCTTTGGTATCTTTAGTGGTTGGTGTTTTTCAAGTTTAGCTTCATGGGCGTTTCTTTTTCAATGATGTATGTTTTGAAGACGAATGTTTTGTGTAGGTGATGATTGATCCAGATGCGCCTAGCCAAAGTAGTCCAGTTTTAAGGAAAAACTTGCATTGGTAAGTACACCAAACAATTTTGATATCAAATTTGGTGGTGGTGAAGTTGCTTTTGAATACATGAAAGACTTATCATCATATTGAATTTGCTTATGTTTTGGAAGAGTAGATAGTTTTTGCTGAAACTAGAGTTTGGTGACGTGTCTACTAGCCCTACATATATAATTAGGAAACCTACTAGAGTGGAGACCTTCTTATCCTATCATTCACTCACCAGCTTTTGCAAGAAATTTATAGTTCAGCCGGTATTTTCCGGCTTTTCAGTGGTTACAGTTTTCCTCGTGGACTATCCACTTCAGTCTAAGGGTGTGTTTGGATAGGAAAAAAGGAGGGAAAGGGAGAGAAGGGTAAAGGAGGGAAGGGAAAGGAAGGGAAGGGGAAGGGAGGGAGAATGGAGGAGGTGATTTTTCCTCCAAATCTTGCCTATGTTGGCGGGGAAATAATTTGCCTTATAGGAGTGAAATGGAGGGATTCATTTTCTCTCCCCTCCAAATCCTTCTACCTTCATTTTGCTAACCAAACATTGGATTTCTCATCCTTCCAATTCCCTCCCCTCCATTTCTTTCCAAATCCCTCAATCCAAACACACCCTAAGAGATAATTGGTTTAATTCTAAATCTCTCTATTCACCTTAACATAAAAGTGCTTCAGGCACCTTACTGTTCATTTGACGCATCACTTTGCCACTTTTACCTTCAAAACGCGTCGTTTGCAATCTGCTCATATTTCATTATCTTTGTCTTGGAGTTGAGGTTTGCGATTTGTCGCTTTTATTTACTCCTCTTCCTGCCTTATTCTGCTTTGGTCTGTCTCTGGGGGCAATGATGAACCTAACAGCCTTTCGGTCTTGCCCTTCTTCTGTCTCTTCATGTTGGCAAACAAACAAAGACCTTTGGTTTAAATAAAGGGAGAATATATATGTATTAATTTGCATTAAGTTCTAGCGGCTGTCAATTTCATAGATTTTAGTACTTATTTGGTGAGATGGGAAAATTCGCTTTCTAGCTTATGATCCTATATGGCAGCTCTTTTGTCGAGGTGTGTTTTGGATGAGATCTTTGATTGAATTTAAGCTAGTCTAATGTTGTATTGAGGCTTGATTAATGTTAATTTCATACGGTTATATTTCCTGGGATCTACTGACAATACGATTTACATTACATAATTGTACGGTTCATAATACATATCAGCAAGAAGTATTTAATTACCTGGTTGTATTTCACTCACCTCTCACTTACGGATAGAGCACTGGTCTTGAGATGTTAGAATTAAAATATCGGATCAATTTGGGCCAGTAATAGAACAAAAGTAAAAAAAAAAAAAACAAATTCATATGATGGCTAGCTACAGTGAGAGTTATCTTCCCGCTGACCGGCACAACAGAAAGATCTGCAATAAAATTATCCTATGTTTCACCACTGTAGTAGCTGACCATGACACCCCACCCAGCTGCCTTTAAGTCTATCGTGGCTTGGATGGATTCAGTCATAGTACCAATTTGTACCACCTCACGTGAAAATACCAGTGAACATTTAGGGCTTCAAGGATTACTTCTAATTTCAAGACTAAAATAGACATTATACTTATATAACTCTTTTCAAGTTCCTTTCTAAAATCGCAAATAAATTCAGGCTAATTTCTGTTTAGTCTTGCTTAAGACGGTCTTAAGCTAAGACCTCTCACAACGCCTTTTACATTTTAACATTATTTAAATTGGTTGCGAGTGTCGTCTTAACTTGTTAATTAAGGCAGTCTTAAACAAGAGTTTGTGATTTCTGTTTATTGAGTCAATTAATGTGTTCCGAAGAAAAAAATGGTGGCATTCTAAATAAAACAAATAGTACTACCTACGTCCTAAATCCTAATAAATAGTTATCTATTGTCTGTTTTTGTGACGGAAAATTTAAACATATGTAACTATTAATTAGGATGTAGTGGGTAACATTATGATACCTTCAAAAGAAAGGCATTGCAAGCCTTTTTCTCAATTGCTTTCAGCTATTCTTTTCGGATTAGTTACTTAAGGGTCCGGAATACCTTAAAATTGGTTTAGGGGTTTTCCAAGTTAGAAATCTGTTTGCCTTAATCTAAAACATTTGGAGGGTTTGAGGAGCTCTCGGTCGTGATTGATGGTGGGAATTCTACCTTCTCTTGATTAAGTAGTCCAGATAGAGTTCTGTATCTAGCAATTTAAAAGAGTGTAACTAGCTATAGGTATGTATCTAGCAACTTAAAGGAGTGTATCTGGCTAGCTAGAAGTATGTATCTAGCAACTTAAACTAGTGTATCTAGCAACTTAAAGACTGAAGTTTGTGAGCTTTTATCATTTGATGTTGGAGTCTATTAATGTGTTTTTTTATATGAGGTATACACCGACGCTTGTTTCGCGGCGTTTTTTAAAAAAAAGTTGGATTTTATCCGATTAGTCCAAACTTAGGGCGCTTTTGGGAAAGCTCTTCTAATAAGTTTAGAAGGTTGTAATGACCCTCGGTTTGTTTTGTAACTGGTTTGTATGTACTCATATATTATGTAGTATATAAAAATAGTACACCTTTGTCTAAAAAAAAAAGGGACCGCCGGACTTGAATGTTTTATGACCGCCATATTCCCTTCTAATTCTCTAATAAAAAAACCCTTATTCACCATTTCATTGAGAAGTTATACAACTATCAATTGGAGACTTTGTGAAAGTAATATTCATCATCCAGAATTAGGTACGAAGCCCGGCCAATCTTTTTAGGTTTAAATTAACTTTGAAGTTCAATTAGATTCAATCTCATGTCTTTCTTTTATTTTTGTTCTACTGAAAATTGGGGTTTCATTGATTTGAGATATAAATTTCAATCTCATTGTCTTTCTTTCGTCTTCTCGGCGTCCTTTTGTTCAATTTTCTAGCCAAATTCTGGTGAGTAGCACGCTAATAGTCAATCGTTTCAGCCATGGTTATGCTTTTCTCTGATAATTTGGGAATTTAAGTTAAGTTAATTAAGTTTTAATAATCAAATACATAGACTTATGACCGACGGTTCAAGAATTGAGATTTAGCCATTGTTTCCCTGATTGTTTCTCCAGAAATTGCCATGCATCAGATGTGATAATTGAATGCAATTAGACATTAATGGGAGCAAATTAAATGGTCTTCTTGTCACAAGGTTTAAGATTTAAGTTTGTTTTGTTTATTTGCCTTTCGATATAGTTGTTCGGATTAGAAGCTAATCCTTGCCTGTGTTTGCTTCAGTATTTGAGGACTTTGTCAGTGTTCTTAATGTATGCAATTGTAGTTTTCAGAAGGCTTGCTAGATGTAGGTGTAACTATTACCCTGTCCTACTCATTTCTACAATTTTACCCTCCAGTTTCTAGTGCGACAAAAACCATGTTAAACTATTGTCTATCCAGGTTAGATTCTCTTCTATGTTTTATATTATCGGTTGAATTTATTCCAAATTTCTTCACTGTTTTCTTTTGTTTTTGTTTTTGTTTTTTCACAGAAAATTAGAGTTTTGTGGTCTTAACGAGCTTAAGCTAATTTCTACAGTTTGCTGATTATTTAAGGCTCTCTAAGTTCAGTAAGCTGCCTAACTAATTTGAATATGCTCCTGGGTTCAATGTGTAAATTAGTCTTATTCTTGTTGAGTAGTTTCCTTTAATGATTTGTATATCTTGTAGTAATACCATGTGTGACGGGGCTGATAGCGGGGACAGGGCTGGTTGTGGGGTTAGTTCCAGGGTTATGGTGTGGTGGTCAAGTGGGTGGTCGTAGTTGATCTTTAGGTCATGTATACAAAATACCAGTTCGGATACACATGGTATTATACTGAATACACATGGTATTACTACTAGATACACAAATGATTTGTGTACCTAGTAGTAATACCATGTGTATGTGGTATTAATATCATCTGTATCCGAGGGTAGTATTAAGGGTCTCTTGGTAATTCGTACGGTTCGCACCGTAAGATAGTTCGATTGAAAATGACGAGGTGCGGTGCGCTTAACTAGCAAGGGGTTTAATGTGCTTAGGCAGCGACTTCTTATAAATAAAACCTGGATTTCATACTGCGCTTGTAACTATTATGAATGCCACATTTCCACCTTGTGCATTTCAGTTTGAAGAAGTTGGAACTAATCTGATATACTTTTCAGTTCATAAATAAAATTCTGAATGCTAATCTTTTTGTGGGAGATATCTGGTTATGTTTTCTTTTGCATACTTGCATTTTATCCATTTCTCAATATGGTTCTTAATTCTCGTGTTTATGAAGTTTCATAATGTAAATTTAAATGCGTCGAATGTGCAGGAAGCAAAGAATTCCACTCGAGTGGAATGAAAATGGATGGACACTGTCAAGATGAGACATTCTATATGTTGCAGATGAACACACCCAACTAAGTCAAATGGCAGACCGGGCTTCCTTGTTGATATAGGTTTTTTGTTATGCAAGTACACTCTTATCATGGGTGCTCTCGCAAGTTCAAGATATCAGATGCTAACCAATTTTCTTATTTGTGCGTAAGCAGTCCATGGTTCTATTTTTCTAAGGCCTAGAAAGTAGAGACGAAGGCCGAGGAAATCATCGCATTAGGTCTTAGTTCGAATAGTCATTTGTTGTAGTTATATTTGTACAATATATATTATAGTATGGAAGTTTTATATAGTAATTCAAAGAAGTGTATCTAGATAGCCAAAAGTATGATTCAAGAACTTAAATGAAAGCGATCTAACAACTTAATGTGATCAAACAAAGGGGACTTATATTCTAAATGGGAGTCATGGCTTCTCTCAATTTATTTATCTTTCATCCATCTTTAAAATCACCATTTCTTCAATCGAATCGCTTAAAATCTTCGTCGTTTTTTTCACCCTTTCTTTTTCATTCTTCAACTATTGCAAAAAACATTTAAACTCTTCAAGTAATAGGTGCCCAACCAATTGTTTCATCTCACTTTTAATGCTCATCATCTGTTGCACAACTTCTTAATTTATTACTAAGCTAATGAGTGTATCTAGCTTGCTAAACATGTGTATCTATCAAGGTAAGTGTATCTAACAAGTAAGTGAGTATATCTACCAAGGTAAATGAGTGTATCTAACAATCTAAAGGCGTGTATTTAACAAGATAAAGAAGTGTATCTAACAATCTAAAGGAGTGTATCTAGTACGCTGGAGATGTGACGACTATCTTTTTAAGTAGAACATGAAGTTTATGTTTATTTAACTTTAAATTAAGGTTCAATTCAGTTTATATTATTGTATCGTGACTTGGCAACTTTGAACCAAGGGTGCATTGACAATTTTGACACTCTGCCCCTCTAGGCCTCCACCAAGTCAGCTTTATGACCAAAGTAAGTCTTGCTTAAAACGGGTTGGATTTTAAGACGGGTTGTTGTGTGAGAGGAAATGGGTAGAGGGGACAAAGGTGGGACCTCCCATGTGCTCTCCACTCACCCTAAATGGGTATTTTGTGAGAGAATATGGTATCCGTCTTATTAATAAGACGGATACCTTGGTCTGAAATAAGAATTGGTGTTATCACCATCGTGACTCGGCAACTTTGAACCAAGGATTGTCATATCATGTGAATCTTTTGACAACGTGATAATTAAATTCAATCAAGTTACATAAAAACATGCCATAGAATCTTATTTTACATGTCCAATATTATCACCATCATAAAGTGGGTACATTATCTAATTTAGAAGGTTAATTTTATTCATACAAAAATCACAAAAATGAGTAAAGTCTCCCAAACGTGTACAATATTTAAGGTCACAAGTTTTGAAATGGCAAATCAATTCCAGTTAAATTCCAGGGAATTATTTTGAAGTAATAATGTTAAAAATTAAAATAATTAAGAAAATATTATCTAATAAGGTAAAGGAGTGTATCTAGTAAGGTGAAGACATGTATCTAGCTTGTAAGAGATGTGTATCTAACAAGGTAAAAGAGTGTATCTAGCAATCTAGAGGAGTGTATCTCGTGTGCCAAAGATGTGCATCTAGCAAGGTAAACGAGTGTATTTAGAAGGTATAAGATCAGTATCTAACAATTTAAAGGAGCCTACCTATGTTGCGAGAGATGTATATCTAGCAAGGTAAACGATTGATCTAAGTAATCTAAAGGAGTGTATCCAGGCTTTGCCAAAGACGCGCATCTAGCAAGGAAAAAAGTGTATCAGCGAGGTAAAAGAGTGATCTAAACATCGAGAGATGAAGATCTCAAAGCAGTTTTAAAAGAGTGATCTACTATCTAAAGAATTTAAAATAGTGTATTTAACATGCTAAGTTGGTGGCACATAAATAAAGTTCAGTGGTCTAAAAAACCGTTCCCATAAAACCCATCTGAGGTCCTTTGGGGATCACTTAACAAAGTATCCCAAATACGAAGGCTGTCTTTGAAGCTGAAATTCTTTAATTTGGATTAGAAACCCATTTGAAAGAAACCGTTCACAGATTAAATAACCGATATCTCAAAATTATTTAAAACTCATAGATTATTCTCTAATACAATTTGAGCAATAACTTATTAGGATGAGTTAATGAATGCAACAAACTGATCCATGAGAATAATAACATTAGCTGAAACAGGATCGAACAAGTGAAACAGATGATTCTCACCATGTGTTTCAACAACTTGTATATCTCCTTTCAACCCACTCTTCACCAACATTTCTTTGTAATGGAATCCCATGTCCCTCAATTCATCTTGTTCCGCCACCAAAACTAATATCTTCTCTCCAACCAGCTCCCCTAACCCGGTATCCATTCCCGGATTAATCAATGGGTCATCGGACCCAATACTAGCCGGGTGTGCAAATTTCCACAGCAACTTATCTTTAGTAGTGAAGACCGTTCCCATTACTGTAACTACCTTTGACATGATCGTTGTAAGCTCCGTTAGTGCCGGATACACACATCATACATGTATCTAGTAGTATCTCCGTTAGTGCCGGATACACACATCATACTGTAACCACCTCACTCACCACCACCACCTCAGTCCGAACAACTAATTGAACCTATTGCCAGCACCACCATGGCCACCTCAGCCCCAACGGCAATCCAGGCCCACCAACACTCGCGACATGACACACCACCACACCTTCACCCCACGGACACCACCAAATTAGCGCCATTTCCCCGACTAGCACAAACCCTTTACGCCGAAGCCCATCAACAAGCGACCACTCCCAACGACAACCACCTTAAATGCCGACCACATTAGCTAAGTCCGGCGAGAACATTTTACCGTCCTGAATTCTCCGACATAAAGCCTGACAAACTTGAATTTTCGAACTTGCTATTCATTTGCGGTGTACCTACAATTTAAATCGCAATCTCAGTTTTCATTACTATTCAAACACGCTCCGATTGAATTTAATAGAACGATTCAGGTATTGCGAGGTTCGTGGCCCAGTTCCACCCCACGCCGACAACTACTCCTTGGTGAACGGCGTCGGACAACCATCACACGCCGACTACTTCATAAAATGCCTCCACAACCACTAGAGCTTGTTTAGCGATTGATTTGAGTTTTGATCAGGTTTTTTTGGTTGGTTAATTGCTTCAATTGAAGTAAATTCGCGCTTCAATTTCGCTCCGGCGACGGTAATTTTTGAAGCTTGATTAGAATAATTAGGAGTCTATTATGTAAAACAATCAAAAAATTATGTAGAGTTGTCGAGTATTTCGTCCGGTGCTGAAGAATCGTCGAAGGCTCGAATCATGGTGATGGGAGGACGATGAAGATGACAGGGTGAGTCGGACCGGGGGCAACTGGGAAAGTTGTCGAATTCATCGGTAGTGTCGAGTTCGTCGTCGCCGGAGCCTTCAAAGTGTTGGGTAGTTTAGGCTGTTGATTCTGTGCAGGTGGAGAGAGAAAAGGAGAATTAAAGAGAAAAGGATGGAGAAGATGAAATTACATGGCGAAATGGTCATTGATGCGAACTTGATGAGATGTGAAATGGGGATATTATTGATTATTAGTATTTGTAAATTATATAACCAAAAGTCAATGACTCACTACTCAGTACTAGCATTTGTGCATTATGTATTCAGAGCACTTGTGGGGCTGGTAAGTGGCTTAATTCTGGCGACGATTTCTTAAGTATGTTCAGGGTTACTTTTTGGGCATTGAGTCCTATTATATACATGTATTATATACATGTATCTAGATCTCGTATATGTGTATTTAGTATAATATTTTGTATATTTAAGTTTTTGTAATGATGTATCTAAATTGGATATTTGTGTATCTACGATAATATTTTGTGTATCTAGGATAGTCTAAAGCGTATCCGAAATTTCGTAAAAAATAAAAATGTATATAAGATATATTTAAATGTATCTAGTGGCGATAACCATATATAAAAATAGATAAAAAATTATATCTACACTTTCAAAAAAATGTATCTAGAAATCATGTAAAAAGTGTATCTATAATTTGGTAAAAAAAAAAAGTGTATCTAGATCCATTAAATATATGTGAGATACCCTTTAATTATATATGTGAGATACACTTTTTAACGGTGAAAACGCACTAGATACATTAAATATATGTGAGATACACTTTTTAACAAATCTTAGATACACTTTACAGTATGGTAGGTACACCTTTTATACGGATTCTCCATACATTTTATCACAATGTAGGTACATTTTTTTTTTCATATTTTTGTATATACACTTACAACCACTAGGTACATTAAAATATATGTTAGATAGATTTTTGTTTTTTTACCAAATCTGATACATTTTGTCAAACTGTAGGTACATTTTTTACATAATTATAGATACATTTTATAACAATGCATATACACTTTTTTCTATCCTAAGTACATTTTCCCCAACATGCGATACAAAAAATACGAACTACCTAGATACACAAAATATTATTCTGTATACACAAATATATGATCGGGATACACTCTAATACACAAAAGACAAACCTATATTACAAAATCCAAAATTCAATAAAAATCCCCAAATTACAAACCCTAATTAAAAAAAAAAGAAAAAATTTAGAAACAAAACTACCGCAACTTTGAAATCATCTACAAAGTTCATCACCCAAACTCAACTCTTAAACAGTATACGATCAACAATTAATAACAAAACAAGTTAATGCCCCATTCCACTAAAGAATGCACAAATTTATGATTAAAAAAACAAAAAACTACACCTGAATAAAGGACGAACAACAAAATTCATTGCACAGTAAGTATACTAAGAAATTCACACTATGAAATGATATACTAAGAAATTCACACTATGAAATGATAATTAATAATGATTATGACCTAAATAAATACGATTTCGCTTCGTCGAATTACAATGAAGATGCAAAAAAGACAATATTCGAGACGAACCGGACCGAGAACTCAAACTAATTAATTGCAACGAAGAAATGGAGGAATGAGCGGGGGAGAATAAAAAGGCGTTGGTCGGAAAAATACGCCGAAGAAAGGCCACGTTTGGTAGACGGAGTTGAGATGAAGAAGAAAAAGAGAATGGAAATGGTAGAATGAGGCTTGTAAAGAGAAGAAGAGAATGACGATGGCTGACCTCGCCAGTAGTTTCGATGAGCGACGTTAGAGTGACTAGTTGTCGTTGATGTTGTCAGTGCTAATGGCGGACGATATTTAATTGGTGAGAAGGAGAAGTTGGCAGGGGATGGTTAAATGAGTAAGTTATGTTGAGTGAATTTGGAAATGACGGGGGTAGTTTATATGCGTGAGTTTTTGTACAGCTAGTTTGTTCTCACCGTTTGCACCGAGTGGTCGTTTGCACCGAATCTTGACTATATATATATATATATGTATATATATATATATATATATATATATGTTCCGGGTGTAATTCCAGAGCAAGTATCGTTACCACCCGTGGCTTGTAGAATAATGTCTTGAGTTAAATCCTTCTTGCTTCTATCGTTCCTTTAGGCCTCTCCTGCAACAATGAACGAACTGAGGGCTTGGCTTTGTGCCAAGCGTACTCACTCCGACGCTCAAGTCAGTAAACTTAGAGGATTAAGTTGTATTACTTGGCTAGATGTGTATTGTAGAGAGATAAGGGAGATATTACCAGATGAATAGTGTATTTAGGTTAAGTTGTGGGATCCTTTCCTCAATGAAGGTTGAGGAGTATTTATAGGCTTTCACCTTTTGTCACGTAGTGGCCAAGTGGCCAAGTGGCTAGCAGGTGGAAAGACCGTTCTACCCTCGGCCGATGGACCTATGGCGGGCCGGCCGAGGGTCTTGGATGTGAGTACGCGGGTATGTGTTTTGGCGGGTTGTCGCGCCGAGACCCAGGCTAACAGCCGATGGGCTGCATCGGCTATTTGTCTAAGTCGTTGACTTCTTTGTGGATATCTTTGACCTTGCTCGGTGTGTTGACTTGGTCGGCGGTGCGAGAATATGCCCCATCAATTTGCCCCGGCGTAGTCATGCCGTGGTATGGCTCCGATGTATGTTGAGCGTATATTCATATCCCCCTCCACATGGATGTGTAAAGGGCATTCGATGTGGAAAAGAAAGTATTTGGCCGAGACCAGGGTTGAGAGTCGGTTGTTTTTGATTGCCCCAGGCACCGGTGCTTCCTAGCTTGGTTGACCATGTGGCGGCGGAGAGCGATTACATAGGAATTCGTTGAGGAAGATGAACGGTGAAGAGATGTGAATGGGCGTGTTGAAAGACGCTTGGTCATTGTTGCATTGATTGACATTCAACTGTTGCAACGATTGACATTCCGTGGTTGCATGTCCGACACGTGTATGTTATTTGATTGGTTGACGCTTCATGGTGTGCCCTGATTGGTCCTTTTTCATGGGCTTTTCTCTATAAATAGGCGTTATTCCGTGATTTTGGCCTCCATTTTATTTTCTCAAATTTTCTCCAAAATCTTCATCTCTCTTAAACTTTCAAGGACTGCCTTTGTCTTCCCAATCTTCCGAGTATTTGATCCGGCGAGTGTTTTTCTTCGAGGTAAACAAACAACTTCTCACTTCTTATTTCGTTAGTAATTGCTGTGAACATGTCTGCTGATGCCGGGACTGGTACTTCTGCGCCGGGGGGTTCCCCGTCGCGTCTTGATGAGGAGGAGGGACTGGAGGCCATCCCGCTAAGGTTTGGGGGCCCTAGGTCTCCTTCTCCCGTAGGCCGATCTGCCCCTCCGGAGGAGTTGGAGGATGAGGATGATGCTGATGATGATGAGGGGGCTCCCGGTGATGGTGGGAGGATTACTACTCCGGATCATGGTGAGGGGGCTCCCGTTGATGGTGGGAGGATGACTATTCCGGATCATGGTGAGGCCTGCACGACTGGCCTCGACCGTGTCTGGACAAATAAATTCGCAAGCAGCTCCGGAGAAACTCTTTTCGGAGATCACTTCTTCCTTGGTGAGGGGTATAAAATTGTTATCCTGGGGAGGGTCGGGCGGTCTCTTTGTCCTCCCCGGTCATATCGGCGTGCATCTTAGGCATCCGGAGTATGGGCTCGGTTTCCTTTAAATGAACACGTCATGGCCATCATTAAAGCTATGAACGTTGCCGTGGCCCAACTGCATCCGTTGGCCATGAGGACGATAGTCGGCTTTGTATGGCTCTGTGTTTTTAAGGGGGATACCCCTACGGTCAATCTATTCCGCCGACTCCATAGCCTTCGGCCGTCAAAATCCGGCAAAGTGGGATGGTATTGCGTACAGACGGAGCCAGGCTATGTCTCCGTGAACAAACTTACTTCTTGCAAAGACTGGCAAGGGCGATGGGTGTACGTCCGAGTGCCGGAGGATTACCCCTTGCCTCGGTCCTTCCAGAGCCCCGTTTACTTACGGTGTGAGACCCGGGAAGAGTATGAGAAACACGTCTCCCGGGGTAGCAAGGTTAAGATGGACGCTTCGTTTGTCCCCTTCTGCGGATGAGAAGCGGGCAATGCGGCTATTTGATCTTTGAGGAGGGATGGCTGCCCCGACTCGCATTATTCTTCAGGATGAGCTGTTATGCGCGTCGGCCTCATACCGGCCCTCAGCCTGGGGTGAGTGGGGTCGGTGTGTGAGGCCCACCTTTGCTTGTCATGTTCCTTTTTCGAGCTTTGTTTTACTTCCTTTATGTAACTCTTGTTCGATTTCTTGCGGATCGGTTTGGCAGGATCATGCGAGAAGGACTTGGAGAGGTTAGGGCTTGACAAGGACGGGAAGGTCTTACAGCGGCGTCCAACGGCCGATTTTCGTGATCGTAGACTATCCCCCAACGAAGTCATGGAGAAGCAGACGAGGGGGTTGGATCAGGAGACGGCCCATGCACGGGTTCTTGGAGGCGTGCCGAAAAGATCAAAGAAGGCAGCGTCCAAGTCGGCGGCATCAATGCCAACTCCTTCTTCGACCCCGGTGGTCCAAAAGGATCATGTGGAGGTCATCCATATTACTGAGGGGGAGGTGACCGTTGCTAAGGTCCCTTCTCCGAAGAAGAGGAAAGACCCACTGTCTGCTTCCACCGTTGCCGGGGAGAAGCCTGCCTCCACCAGTCCTCCAACTAAGAGGGTTCGAACTGGTACGGATTTAACTTGTGGTTCGGATTTAGCCGGCTCGTTGGACATTCCTGACGACAGGCTTTCTGACGTGTCAATGCATGGTGACATGGATGCTCTGTGTAAATTTTTTGTAGATCCATCGTCGGCAGCCGCCGTTCTCACTGAACGGCAAGTAGGGAAGCAGCCTGAGAAGGCGATTGAGAAGGCGGGTGACAAAAACGTCATCGTGGACTCCTCACCCCAGAAGGTTACTCCCATCGAGCTCGTGGCGGAGGGTGAGAAAATATATAAGAGGTTGGGGAGGTGGAGCCGTCTAGCCGCCTCCCTCATCATGGAGCAAGAAGAGGCCACGACCCAATCTGGGCCGCTGATTGCAAAGCTCAAGCTTGATCTCTCTCTGCTGCGAGGGGGAAGCGGGAAGGCTAAGCTGGATCTTCATCGCCGAGAGGCGTGCGGAGGAAGCCGAGAAGCTCGCCGAGGGCCGAGAGGGCCAAAGTTGAGGATCTTTGATGGCGCCACGGCCAAGATGATGGAGGAGCGGGACAGGTATAAGGGTGCCTACGACGCTGTGGTTGCCAAGAGGGACGAGTGGGAGGATCGGTTCCGAAGCGGCGGAGGTGCTCGGGGACACGCGAGGCTATCCTTGCTCAAAAAGAGAAGGATATTGAAATGCTTCAAGATGATCTCCTCCCTAAAATATGCGTCGATTCGGGACAGGCCGAGGAGACGACCTGTGGGGGAGGCAATCGAAGGGCTGTCCCGACGGCTCCTTCCCGTGGGAGAAATTTGACCAGCTCCTGGATGAGATGGCCGATCTTTGCGGAAGCGGCCGCAGAGAAGAGAGAGCGAAGAAGGCGGCTCAGATAGCTGAGGCCAAGGCGGCCTATGATGCGAAAGTGAAGGAGGGTGAGAGGCTGAAGTTGCTTGAAGATGTTCAGCCTTCCTCAAAGCCGGCCACCGAAGATGCTGTTGCTACTGATGGAGGGCAACGACAGGCATAGGGAGACGGGCGGTCGTCACCGGACTCACCCGGCGTCTCGGATTGCTTTAGCTGTTCGGGGGCCAATTATTGAGCCTTCTCTCCCTGCCATCCTTTTGGCGCTTCAAATCCCAAGTCTGTGACCTTTTGTTTTTTTGTTTCCTCGCTTTTTGTAAAGCTTTGGTAGGTAGAGTTTAGGCTATCCTTATGGGGACGGCCGTCGTTTGTACTCTCCTTGCAATCATTTTTAATGAAGTTATCTTATCGGCCTTTGGCTTGGCCGGGGCTTCAATCACAATTCCTCGCTTGTCTTCTTGCGTTATTAATTGGGTGCCTTCGTCTTTACGCTCGGCTTGACCGAGGCAGTTTGAATACATGCCCCAACTGTGTTTAACGTCTTTAGTGTTCGTAACTGTGTAGGCGTATTGACCGCTAGATTGGCGTCTCAATCGCACTTAGTATACGTTTCTTTTTTAGCGTATCGACCGGCGTGTTCCCCGTCGCTCTCGGCTTTGACCGAGGTAATCGGGGTTGCGGCTTCGATAGCGTTCGTAACTGTGTAGGCATATTGACCGTTTAGATTGGCGTCTCAAGTGCGGCGAGTATCGTTTCTTTTTCGGCGTATCGACCGGCGTGTTCCCGTCGCTCTCGGCTTTGGCCGAGGTAATCGGGGTTGCGGCCGATAGCGTTAAATCGTGTAGGCATATTGACCGCTTAGATTGGCGTCTCAATTGCGCTGAGTATACGTTTCTTTTTTAGCGTATCGACCGGCGTGTTCCCCGTCGCTCTCGGCTTTGACCGAGGTAATCGGGGTTGCGGCTTCGATAGCGTTCGTAACTGTGTAGGCATATTGACCGCTTAGATTGGCGTCTCAATTGCGCTGAGTATACGTTTCTTTTTTAGCTTATCGACCGGCGTGTTCCCCGTCGCTCTCGGCTTTGACCGAGGTAATCGGGGTTGCGCCCGGCCGGCGCGTTAAAGAATCGTGTAGGCATATTGACCGCTTAGATTGGCGTCTCAATTGCGCTGAGTATACGTTTCTTTTTTAGCGTATCGACCGGCGTGTTCCCCGTCGCTCTCGGCTTTGACCGAGGTAATCGGGGTTGCGGCTTCGATAGCGATTCCTCTCTTTGAGTCCCTGCCTGGTGGCAAATGGTGGAGGGGACAAACACTTTGATGGGAAACTTGGGCGATTTATTTGTTCATGATCGTGCGTTGGGGTGTCCACAATGGGTTTGGACACCTCCGCCGCTATACAAAGTATTTTCTCAAGTTATCGGTGTTCCAATGGCTCATCAAAGGCACGCCTCCCATGTCTGTCAGCCGGTATGTACCCGGCCCCATCTCTTCGACCACTTTGTAGGGACCCTCCCAGTTGGCCGTCAGTTTACCATGAATATTTCCTTTGTTGGTGGCAGCCGACTTCCTTAGGACTAGGTCTCCCACTTTTAAGTCCCTTTTGTGGACCCTGCGGTTGTAGGCTCTCTTCATCCGGTTTTGGTATACGGCCAAGTTGAGGCGTGCGGTATTTCGGCTTTCTTCGACCAGGTCTAGGGAGGCTCTCAGGCCTTCCTCGTTCTCAACCGGGTTGAAGGTAGCGGGTCAATGTTGGCACCGCGCTTCAATTGGTAGGGCGCGGGAACCGTAGACTAGGTGGAAGGGGTGTACCCCGTTGCTTCTTTCTCCGTGGTCCGAAGGGACCACAGGACGCCGGGTAGTTCATCGGCCCACCTTCCCTTAAGGTCTTCAATTGTCTTCTTCAAACCGTTGAGGATTGTTTTGTTGGTCGCCTCCACCGCCCGTTGCTCTGTGGGTGGCAGACGGAGGAGTACGCAAACTTGATGCCAAGCTCTTCTAACCAGTTCATTATCAGGTCGCTCCAAAACTCTCGGCCGTGGTCGAATACCATAACTTGGGGTAATCCGAAGCGAGTTATAACATTTTCCCAGATCACCTTTCTGACGGCTGCTGTGGTCTTTGCTGGTACTGCTACGGCTTCGACCCATTTGGTGAAGTAATCGACGGCGACGATTAAGAACTTCCTTCCTCCGGAGGCCGTTGGGAACGGCCCTAGCATGTCCATCCCCCACTGTGCGAAAGGAAGGGGACTAAGCACCGGTTGTAGGTCCCTGGAGAGAGCGTGTATCACCGGGGCATGCATCTGACAGTTCGTGCACTTCTTGGTCTTCGTTCGGGAATCTTGAAGCATGGTGGGCCAGAAGTAGCCAGCTCGGAGAGCTTTGTGGGCTAGTGTTCTTGCCCCCATGTGATGTCCACAGATGCCTTCGTGAATTTCTGTCAGTATCAGTTCTGCGTCGGCTGGACCGACACACTTCAAGAGTGGTCTTATTACGGATCTTCTGTACAGTTCCCCTTCGAACACCAAGTACCTGGCGGCGATCCTTTTTATTTTGGCCGAGGGATTGCGGCCCTCCGGCAATTCACCTGTAAGCTTGTATTTCATTATCGGAGTCATCCACGTTGTCTCGGTCTCTATGTTACCCACCATGCCGACGGTCTCAGTGATGCTTTTCGCATTCCTGATATCTACCAAAGACGGTTGGTGACATTCTTGATGGTTGAGTGGCAGTTTGAGAGAGCGTCGGCCGGTTGTTCTCGGATCGGGAACGCACCGGATTTGGAAGGATTTCAACTTTGCTACGTCGGCTTTTACCCTTTCTAGGTACCTTACCATTCCGTCGTCCCGAGCCTCATACTCCCCCTCGATTTGGTTGGTAACCAACAGTGAGTCTGTTTTCAACACAATGTGTTCTGCTCCGGCAGCCCTAGCTAGCTCGACTCCGGTTATCACCGCCTCGTATTCGGATTCATTGTTCGAGGCCGAGAAGGTGAATTTCAAGGCGTACTCAAACTCGTCCCCGTTTGGGCTGATGATAAGGATGCCGGCTCCTGAGCTATTCGTCGTGGAGGAGCCGTCGGTGTAGACCTCCCATATGCCTGGGTTTGGCTCTTCCTGATACGTGCATTCGGCCAGGAAATCTGCAAGCGCTTGCCCCTTTATCGAAGGCCTTGGTTTGTACTGAATGCCGAAACCAGAGAGTTCCACTGCCCATTTGATGAGCCTGCCGGATTGTTCGAATTTTTCCAAAGCTTTCTCCAACGGCTGATCGGTTAGGACCGTCACGGGGTGTGCATCGAAGTAGGGTTTTAACTTCCTCGCGGCGACGACAACGACGAAGGCTGCTTTTTCAATTAGTGGGTAATTTCTCTCGGCGGGCAACAGTGTATGGCTGACGAAGTAGATTGGGTGTTGCTGTTTGTCTTCTTCCCTGACGATCACGACGCTGACCGTGGCCGAGGTAACTGCTATGTATAGGTATAGCGTCTCCCAGATCGGCACTGGACAGAGTTGGGAGAGTCGAAGGTGAGCTTTCGGTTGCTTGAAAGCCGTGCTCTTCCTCCCCCAGTGAAGTCTTTATTTCCTTTCAACACCTTGAAGAATGGGGTGCTCTTGTCGGCTGACCGAGAGATGAAACGGGCGAGAGCCGCCATTCTCCGGCCAACATCATAACCTCTTTTCGATTCCTTGGTTCCGGCAGGTCTAGGATTGCTCGGACTTTGTCTGGATTGGCATCTATGCCCCTGGCACTGACAAGTACACCTAGGAATTTACCTGCCCGGACACCGAAGTTGCATTTCATTGGGTTGAGCTTCATCTTGTATTTCCTTAGTGAACAAAATGTCTCGTGTAAATCGGCCAGATGCTCGCTGCCGGACTTGCTTTTTATGATAGCATCGTCGACGTAAGCCTCAATGTTTCGCCCTTTTTGGTTTTGGAACACTTTGTCCACCAGCCTCGTGTACGTTGCTCCGGCGTTCTTCAAACCAAACGGCATCATTTTGTACATGTATGTGCCGTTGGCGGTGATAAATGCGCATTTAGGCATGTCTTCTTCGGCCATAAACACTTGGTGATACCCCGAGAAGGCGTCCAGCAGGCTCAGCATGGTGTAGCCCGCCGTGGCGTCGATCAAACTATCTATTCGAGGCAAGGGATAACAATCTTTGGGGCATGCTTTATTAAGGTTGGTAAAGTCTACACACATTCTCCATGCCCCCGATGACTTCTTCACCATTACAACATTGGCTAACCATTCAGGATAAGTACAAGGCATGATGAAACCCGCCGCTAGTAATTTGTCTACTTCGGCTTTGATGGCCTCGTCCTTCTCGGCGGAGGAGTTCCTCATTCTCTGCTTGACAGGGCGAGCGGTGGAGAGTACGTTCAGCTTGTGAACAATCACCTCCCGCTCACGCTGGCATCTCGGCCGCCGAGTATGCGAAAACATCTTTATTCTTCCTCGGCAGATCCGGAGGTCGGCTCGAATTTTGGTTCCAGGTTGACACCGACAGTTACGGTGCGGCCAGGGTCAATCTCTACCTCCTCGGTCTCTGCTCCTTCGACCATGCCGATGGTCCGATCGTTTCCGGATCGGGGTGTCTTGTATCCAGGAAGGATTTTAGTTACGAGCGACGACAGCTCTCACCCTCACTAGATACCTTATCGTCCCGTAGTCCTGGGCTTCGCACTCTCCTTTGATCTGGCTGGTCACTAAGAGCGAGTCTGTCTTCACCATGATACGCTCTGCTCCGGCGGTTTTAGCTAGCTTAACTCCGGTTATTACCGCCTCGTATTTGGATGCATTGTTTGAGGCCAATGAGGTAAGCTTTAAGGCGTGCTCAAACACGTCTCCGTTTGGGCTGATAATAACGATGTCGGCTTTCGAGCTATTCGTCGCGGAGGGACCATTAGCGTAAACCTCCCATAAATCGGGATCCTCCTCGTTCTTCGAGATGAGCTTCTGCGCCTCCCCCCCGGTCCGAGACATATATCAGTGTCAGGGCTCTGATGGATATCACAGCGTCGATTTCGCTCAAAGTGACCCGACCTATGAGAACGTTGTAGGCAGACGTGCCGTCGATGACTACGAATTCAGACATAACACTCTTGGCTGCACCCCCCTCGCCGAACCTCACCGGCAATCTGACCGACCCCAGGGGTACCAGGCCGTCCCCAGAAAAGCTGTACAACGGGTTGGTGCAGGGGCTCAAATCTTCAATCCTCAGCCCGAGGCTGAGAAAGCATTCTATGTACATAACGTTTGTGTTGGCGCCTGTGTCAATCAGGCACCTCTTCACCAAGTGGTTGGCTACGTCCAGGCGGACTGTAAGTGGGTCGCTATGAAGAGCGACGACTCCATCGTAGTCCCCCTGTCCGATGGTCATGTTTGGGATGCTGGGAGCGGGGGTTGCTGTGTTGGGCACAAAGTTGATGGCCGGATAAGGTTCATCCTGGGGCCGTTTGTGCTCATGAGCGGACCCACTGCTCTCGTTGTCCCTGATGACGACATTGACTACTCCTACCCGCTCAGAGGCGGACTTGCTATTCGATCCGCCGGTATCGGTTTTGGCCTCGGCAACATATTTTGCCGAGGCTCCCCTTTCGGATCGTTCTTCAATGGCATCCTTCAGTGTGTCGGCAATCGTTGGTTAAGTGTCCAGGGTGTGGCCGTGGTACTCACAGTACTGGCTCGTGTCACCGTCACTCCTCGGCCTAGGGGGCTTTCCCATTTCTGGCCCTCGTTCTTGCTCAAAGCGAAAACCTCTGCGGCCGATACGACTAGGGGGGTGTGATCTTCGTACCGTTTTTTGTAGTACGTTCCCGAGCTCCCCCCGGCATCCGCCGAGCTTCGTTTCCAGGCAGGCTTGTCTGTCCGTGACCTATTATTCTTACGGCGTCTTTCATCGGACCGTGACCCGTTGTTGTCGCGGCGTCTTTCATCCGGGCTGTCCTCCCGGCGACTCTTTTTCCCTGAGTGCTCGGCCTCGCTGGGGCCTACCCAGGTCTTGTGATAGTCTTCTACCTTGATGGCTTGGTCAGCCAACTGCCTGGTGGCATCCATGCTCAGGCCTCCGCACTTGATGAGCTCATTTTTTAAATCTCCCCTTGGGAGGCCCTTCATCAGTGCGAAGGCCGCCAGTTCGGGATTGATTTCCCGAATCTGCTGGACCTTTCCGTCGAATCTCTTTACATAGCTCCGTAGAGACTCGCCTCCCTCCTGTTTGATAGTTAGGAGGTCCGATGTCTCCACGGCCCTTCTCTTGTTGCAAGAGTACTGGGCTAGAAAGGCGTCCCTTAGGTCGGCGTAATAGCATACCGAACCGTCGGGAAGCCCTTTTTACCAGCTCTGAGCCATCCCATGCAAAGTTGTTGGGAAAATTCGGCACCAGACCTCATCGGGCTGCTCCCATACCGACATGTAAGACTCGAAAGCCTCAGCATGGTCGGCTGGATCACTATCTCCCTTGTATGACAGAGGTGGCAACTTGAGCTTGGTCGGCACTGGGACTTCTAGGACGTAGGCGTTGAGGGGCTGCCTAACCACGTGTCGAACGACACGCGGCGATCGGCTCCTTGCATCCCTAACCTGGCTCCTCCCCCCGTAGCGGGAGGGGCTCCTTCTTCGACTCAGACTTCTTCTCCAACTCTGCTGAGTCGGACTCCTCTGGCTCCTTTTGGGTAAGCCTCGTTCGTGTGGCGGGGACGCTGTCCTCCCACGAGTGCGGGAAGGACTTAGGTCTATCGCGCCCACTTTGGGCTCCCCCGGCGTCTTGACTGGGTCGGCTTCTCCTAGTGCTCCGTTCAAATTTCTCGGAGTCACGTTTTGGGCCCTGGTCTCCTGGACGATTTCCGCCGCTCTTGTCGGCGTGGCGAGTGTGAGCGGGCGTATTGCATCGATTAGGTCCAGGAGTATTTTCAATTTTGCTACGTCAACCACATGTCCCATGATGGTGACCTGGTTGGCTGGTAGCGGCGTGTCGGGTACTATTGGCATTCCGAACTCTGGTTGGATTACTCCGCCGGTGGAGGGCTACACGACTCCAGAATTGTTGAAAGTATCATCTTGGTAGAAAGCGGTTTCGTCGGTCACGACTGCGTCTTGTTGTTTCGACATTTTCTTAGCTTTTTGGGTGGGTTTTTTTGTTTTTTTTTTTGTTTGGGAATGAATGTGACTAGCTTCTAGTGTCTTTCTCCACAGACGGCGCCAATTGTTCCGGGTGTAATTCCAGAGCAAGTATCGTTACCACCCGTGGCTTGTAGAATAATGTCTTGAGTTGAATCCTTCTTGCTTCTATCGTTCCTTTAGGCCTCTCCTGCAACAATGAACGAACTGAGGGCTTGGCTTTGTGCCAAGCGTACTCGCTCCGACGCTCAAGTCAGTAAACTTAGAGGATTAAGTTGTATTACTTGGCTAGATGTGTATTGTAGAGAGATAAGGGAGATATTACCAGATGAATAGTGTATTTAGGTTAAGTTGTGGGATCCTTTCCTCAATGAAGGTTGAGGAGTATTTATAGGCTTTCACCTTTTGTCACGTAGTGGCCAAGTGGCCAAGTGGCTAGCAGGTGTAAAGACCGTTCTACCCTCGGCCGATGGACCTATGGCAGGCCGGCCGACGGGTCTTGGATATGAGTACGCGGGTATGTGTCCCGGCTGGCAGGTTGTCGCGCCGAGACCCAGGCTAACAGGCCGATGGGCTGCATCGGCTAGGCTGTCTAAGTCGTTGACTTGCTGTGGATATCTTTGACCTTGCTCAGTGTGTTGACTTGGTCAGCGGTGCAGAATATGCCCCATCAATATATATAGGCAAGATCCAGTGAGTTTGATACTTTTCGTGAGTTTTCCCCGCGTATATAAGCAAATGAGTTGACAAAACCCAATTATCAAAATTTCAGACGTCATAAATTCCCAGCTCTTTCTCCCCCTTTCTCTCTCTACTGATCAAACACTCTGTTCATCAAAATTCACGCGAAATTTGTTTCATCAGTTCTTCAAAATTTGATCAACAAATTTGATCAACAAATTCACCAGTTATTCAAAATTTGATCAACAATTCATTCATTATTTTGATTTTTTCAATTAAAACTATCAATTTGTTCATCAATTTATCTCCGAAAACCCTAATTCTTCAAATTCGACTGAAGGTATTGATATTTCTTCCGATTTATGATTTAATAACCGAATAACTTCAGTAATTGAATCAAATAACATATTCTGACTTGATTTACGTGTTTTTTCCATAATTTTCAGCTTCAACGATGGTGAGTTCAGACGATCAAACTCTTACTCTGCTTTATAATATTTCTGATAATCAAACAACGATGAATTCAGGTATAAATTTGTGACATAATACTGATATAATAACTGTTGTTATTAGGTTGATAAGTTTTTTGTTAAAATTACTGATTGCATGTAGATTGTTTTCATATTGTTACTCATTTTGTCGTTATAATAACAACTACATAATATCACAGTATTTGCATGTAGGTTTTCATTCATGATATCATTCAATATCTAGTATTTGAATAACTGGATTACAATAATACAATAACTGACTTACAGTATTAAAATAACTTTGATATTACATTAAAATAACTGTGATGCATTGTGCTGGACTAGGCTACCAATCTCAATAGAAAACCTCCCCCTCTCTGATAGAATAATTGTATTTGTATAATACAATAACTGCATTATAACGATAAAATAAGTGTTCTAGCAGAAATTATTTTTTTCATAATAAATACTATTTTATAGGATCTGACAAAAAAATCCTTACAATAACTACTCTTTAATAATGAAATAACTTTAATATTACATTAAAATAACCGTGTGTGCATTGTAGTAGACTAGGCTACCAATCTCAATAAAACCCTCCCCCTCTCTGATAGAATAGTTGGATTTGTATAATACAACAACTGCATTATAACGTTAAACTAACTGTTGTAGCAGAATTTTTCTAACATGCAAACTACATGCCATGATGCAACTAGCATATAAACATCCTAATGCAAATGATTCTACCAACTAATATGACATATAAACTAAATGCAAGTCCTAAGTTCACATTGTTATACCACATCAATCAAAATAAAGCCACATAGTCATTAACATAAAGAGGAAAAAGGAGATTGGAAAGATCATACCATGCGGTCTTCAATGATCCTCATGTCTCGGATGTGGCGTAGTCAATCAATGTGAATAAGGATGAACAAAAATAATATATACAACAATATATACATGACTACACTACAAAGGAAATGAACTTGTTTTTGGATTTTCAAATTTTTATGGTCTTTCGAATTTTTTTTTGATTTTTTTGGATTTTTGAATAAAAGCTAAGTTAGAATTCCCCATCCCCACACTAATATGGGCATTGTCCTCAATGGCCAAAATGATGGGAAATCATGCAAGCATGATACATTAATTCTACACTAAATGCAAGTTATACTAATCTATACTACATGATGCATGGGTTTTTGTTTATGACGGAGAGCGTAATTTAGATTACCTCCCATTGCGTATGCATGTACTTCCCCAAACCGAGATAGACATTATTTCTAATGTCCTAAAGTTGGGGTAGTTCATGCACACACAATGCAATGCATGAAACTAAATTTGTCATTTTGGATTTTCAAAAGTGGGAACAATAAAATAAGAACACCTCAATGGGGCCGAGGTGTTAGTCCTCTATGTCGTTAGGACTCTCCAACCATAGACAAAGTCAAATAATGTACAAGTTAACAAAACATAAACTTCTTTCATGAAAATTGAAACTAAAGAGAGGAGATGAGGAAACTTCACTTAAGCTTGAGAAGGGTGCCTCACGCCCGCTCCATCTAGCTATGAAGAGATCCTCTATAGATCGCCGTCATCTCGCTCTAGATCACTATCCCATATTTTCTTGGATGCATCACTTGTATTCGGGTCCATGAACTCGTCCTCTTCACTTCCAAGCTCCACCGTGTCCCCTCCGCAAGAATTGTTGCTCCCTTCCTCTTGTCGCTCGTTTGCCCCTTCATTTGCCCTCTCCGAATTGGGGAAGAGTAAATCCATTTGTGCCCAAGAGGGAAATTCTCCCTCCTCACTAATCTTTCCCCTTTGAATCATATCTTGGTATTGAGGATAGAGTGCATAATAATTGTCCACGGTAGCTTCATATTGTCGGAAGTGCAAATCTTGTAGAATTCCCGTTAGAAAGTCATCACGGGGAAGGATAAATGGGTTGGGATGGTTGTACGGTTGATAAGGAAATGGGTAGGGAGGCACTTTGATTTTCTCATCTTGAGGTTGTTGCTCTTGTTGTTGTTGTTGGGGATTTGGAGGTGGTGGTGCTTGCCTTGCTTGGGTTGGGTTTGGAGGGATGAGGTAGGATGGGATTGGTGATAAAGGTCCTCTTCTTGGTGAGATTCTTGGTAGGCCGGTCATTGGTAGGTAGATTGTATCACTTCCTTTCGTTATCCACTTGATCCTTTTATCAACCCCCTCAAGGGTTATCCAATGATGATGAATAAGAAGAAGGTCTTCATTTATCCTTGTATTTCCGGAAAGAGGAGCATACTCATTATTCTCATTGAATTTTGGATTGAAATGCTTTGCAATCTTCGTAATGAGCCCTCCATTAACAATGTGTCTCATCCCATCATCATCACCGTTCCTAAACTTTGCCCATTTTTCGAGTAGCACAAGAGGAGCATTGAAGCGGTACCCACCCCTTCCTTGGATATTGAGATAAGACTCCATGAACACAAGGTCAAGTTCGTTCACTATTGCCGGATCTCGGCGAGCAAGTAGAGTGCCGGAAAGGAACCGGTAGGTAAGTCTCAAAATAAGATTTTGAATGTGGAAAGCTAGACACTCCTTGATGTACATGAAATCTCGGCCGGTCACGGCCCTCCATAGGGGTGCAACACTATATCTCTTTGGTTTTGATGTCCGGGTAGGCGAGACATCGAGACCAAGCACATTAGCAAATTCCACTAGAGTCATCATTCTTGAAACACTTTCCAACCTAAATTCTATGCATATTGTTCTATTCAAGGTTGTAATCTTCAAGAAGCTCAAAAATTCAAGCACAAGGGATCGGTAAGTTTGCTCATACATGTGGAAAAGGGTAGAGAGATCAAACAACTCAAAAAGAGCTTCCATTTGGTGATAAATCCCAAGTTTCCTTAAAGTATCATGACATAAAAACTTAGTAGGGAGAATGTTTTTACGAAGAAGCCGGTGCAAAATGAGTCTTTGCACATCATTGACGAATTCAACATTTGAGAAATCATCAAGTCTTGTAAGGTCCACAATTTCTTCATGCTCCCTTCTTAAAGTGTTGATATGGGAGGTAGAAGAGCTTCCTCTTACCCTTGGTCTTCTCCTATCCCTAAAGGAAGATCCCTTTGGTGGCATTCTTTGATTGTTGAGCTGGAATTTTTGATTTGTTAAAGTATAAAGATGCTCCTTGTGGATTGAATGTTGCCTTTGGAACCCTAGAAAATTGGGGCTTTTTGATTTTGTGGGGTAAAAGAGTGATTGGGATATGCTTTGGAGTCATAAGGAGGCGGGTTTTTATAATACAAGTGGAAGGAAGGGTGATGTGCCACAAATTGTGTGGTGGGGTGTAATAAAATTAAGAAAAATCGTGGTTGGTTTACCGCAGGAAGACGAGCGGGTTCGAGCATAAGACGGTCGGATTCCATCATTTCGGGACGAGCGGTTTTGAGGGAAGACGCCCGGATTCTGTCATAGTTGATTCTCCAAAAATATGGCGCCGCCAAGACAGGCGTCTTGAGCCCAAGACGCTCGGATTTTCTGTAAGGAGACGGGCGTCTTTGGCCAAAGACGGGCGGATTCTTAGACATGAACCTTTCTTAAAATGCACTGGCAAAAAGACGGGCGTCTTTTTGCAAAGACGGGCGGATTCCTCAGGTCGAGCGTCTTCTCTGTCAGGACGCTCAGATTCTTCGACAGTCCCAAAATTTCAAATTCTCAGTTAAAATGGACGGGCGGATTCTGGGAAAGACGCCCGGATTCCAGCAGGACGGGCGGATTCCAGGGAAGACGCTCGGGTTCCTTGCTGCGGATTTTTCTTTGTTTTCCTTGACTTCGACAAATGCTTCCCCACGTTGGTTCCTTCCTTCATTCAAAATTCGTTAGTGACCCTCCCTCACTTACTCTCATGAAAAGAGTTTATGTTTATAATTACAGGAATGCAATAAAATTATAAATACAAGTTAGAGGGTTAGTATATTTACAAGTGGTGGTTTAGGTAGGACTCCACCAAACTCTCCCTTTGATGATTCTTTAAAGGATGAGAAGGCCCGAGGTAGGCGACCTCGACCTCTCCAATAAACGCTCCCTTATAGTATGGCTTCAACCTTTGACCATTGACCTTGAACTTGCTTCCATCTTCCGCCTTGATTTCAAAATCCCCATATTTTCCAACTTCGGTTATCACATAGGGACCCATCTATCTAGAGTTCAATTTTCCCGGAAAGAGTCGGTAGCGGGAATTGAATAAAAGGACTTTATCCCCTTTGTGCAAGGCTTTTTGTTTAATCCTCTTGTCATGGAGCAATCTTGTCCTTTCCTTGTAGATTTTGGCATTCTCATAGGATTGTAGTCGGAATTCCTCCAACTCTTGAATTTGAATCATCCTCTTTTGACCACTTAATTTGAGATCAAGGTTAAGTGCTCGGATTGCCCAAAAAGCTTTGTACTCCAATTCGATTGGCAAGTGGCATGCTTTTCCATAGACAAGCTTGTAAGGGGAGGCTCCTATGGGAGTCTTATAGGCCGTCCTATAAGCCCAAAGAGCGTCATCAAGCTTTGTGCTCCAATCTTTTCGGGTCATGTTCACAACTTTCTCAAGGATTTGCTTGATCTCTCTATTCGAAACTTCAACTTGACCGCTTGTTTGAGGATGATATCCCAAGCCGGTTCTATGTTGAACACCATATTTGGTCAAAAGAGATGCGAGTTTCTTTTCATGAAAATGCGTTCCTCCATCACTTATGATTGTCTAGGAACTCCAAATCTTGGGAAGATTATTTTCTTGAAGAGTTTGGTGACCGTTTTTGCATCATCATTTGGAGTGGCAATTGCCTCCACCCACTTTGAGACGTAGTCTACGACTACAAGGATGTACTTATTCCCATTGGATGTCACAAACGGACCTTGATAGTCGATCCCCCAAACATCGAAGATCTCCACCTCTAGAATGCCCTTTTGTGGCATTTCGTTCCTGCAAGAGATATTCCCCGTTCTTTGAGAAGGATCATAATGAATGATGAATTCCCTTGTGTCTTGAAATATTGTAGGCCAATAGAAGCCCGATTGAAGAATTTTTGCCATGGTCCTCATTGCTCCATGGTGCCCACCGTAGGGTGATAAGTGCCACCCTTCCAAGATTCCTTGGACTTCTCATTGAGGGATGCATCTCCGGTAGAGCCCATCACTACACCCCTTGTAGAGGTTTGGGTCATCCCAAAAGTACCTCTTTACTTCGAATAAGAACCTCTTTCTTTGGTTGTGGTTCAAATTTGGAGGGAGTACTCTTCCAACAATATAGTTGGCATAATCGGAAAACCATGGGGTGACGTGCCTTTCAAGTTGTGTTTGAATGGCCATCAAGATATCGTCGGGAAATGAGTAATTGATCGGTGTTTCTCCATGTTCATCATGAAACCGGATCCTTGACAAGTGATCCGCCACTACATTTTCGGCTCCTTTCTTGTCTCTTATTTCCAAGTCAAAATCTTGAAGAAGCAAAATCCATCTCAACAACCTTGGTTTTGCCTCCTTCTTTATCAAGAGATGTCGGAGAGCACGGTGATCCGAAAAGACAATCACCTTGGATCCAAGTAAGTAGGAACGGAATTTGTCCAAGGCATAGACAATGGCAAGAAGCTCTTTCTCGGTGGTATCATAATTCACTTGGGAGGGATCAAGAGTCTTGCTTATATAATAGATGGCATGAAGAGCTCTTCCTACCCGTTGGCCAAGAACCGCTCCAACGACGTAGTTACTAGCATCACACATAATCTCGAATGGTAGTTCCCAATTTGGAGGTTGAATGATTGGTGCCGAGATTAGTGCTTCCTTGATTCTATTAAAGGCTTAAACACACTCATCAGTGAAATGGAATTGGGCATCTTTAAGTAAGAGTTGAGTGAGGGGTTTCGCTATTTTTGAAAAATCTTTTATGAAATGGCGATAGAAACCCGCGTGACCGAGAAAACTTCTCACCCCTCTAACATTCACGGGAGGTGGGAGTTTCTCTATCACCTCAACCTTAGCTTTATCGACCTCGATGCCCTTTTCCGAGATTAAATGACCCAAAACAATTCCTTCATTGACCATGAAGTGACACTTTTCCCAATTTAAAACAAGACTAACATCTTCACATTTTTGCAATACAAGAGAAAGATTATGCAAACATGAGTCAAAGTCCTTTCCATAAACGCTAAAATCATCCATAAAAACTTCCATTATGGTCTCTAGGTAGTCGGAGAAGACACTTATCATGCATCTTTGGAAAGTGGCGGGGGCATTACATAAGCCAAAAGGCATCCTCCTATATGCAAAAGTACCATAAGGGCATGTGAAGGTGGTCTTATGTTGGTCATCCGGGTGTATAGGGATTTGAAAGAATCCCGAATACCCGTCAAGGTAACAAAAGAATTTGTTGGAGGCTAACCTCTCAAGCATTTGGTCAATGAATGGTAGGGGGAAATGATCCTTTCTTGTTGCGGAATTCAATTTTCGATAGTCAATACATATACGCCAACCGGTGATCTTCCTTGTGGGTATTAACTCATTCTTTTCGTTTGTCACCACCGTGGTACCTCCTTTCTTAGGTACCACTTGAATGGGGCTAACCCACAAAGAATCCAATATGGGATATATGATTCCCGCATCAAGTAATTTCATAACCTCTCCTTTGACAACTTCTTGCGTGTGGGGGTTCAATCTTCTTTGAGGTTGAATGGTAGGTCTATGGTCCTCCTCTAGATGAATTCTATGCATGCAAAAGTTGGGACTTATCCCCTTAAGGTCATCTAGACTATAACCTATAGCCTTCTCATGTTGTTTTAACACATCAAGCAATTTTCCCAATTGGTTCTCATCAAGTCTATCATTAACAATCACGGGTTTGGTCTTTGATTCATCAAGGTAAGCATATTTCAAATTTGGGAGAAGGGGTTTTAAAGTAGGAGTTTGTACCTCACTTTCCTCCTTTGAAGGTTCATTGAGAATTTGCTCCATCTCCATTAGACATTCCATTCTCATGACATATTCAACTTGTTCTTCATTCTCATCAATCTCATCACATTCGAATTCCATGACTAATTCCTCTTGCTCTTGAGCTTGTAAGATGTCTTCTAGGATGGATTGGTCATCTTCTATAGGTTGACATGCTTCCGCAAGGATGTTATGCACTAATTCGGATTGTGCATGAGTAAGTTCTTTGTTAGCTAGAGCGGCCTCAAAAAGATCTACCTCCAATTCCCAATACATATTTTTAGCCTCACTTGCTTCTAAGGCTTCCAATGCTTGCATGAGATCTTTGAAGAAAGGTATACTTAAGTGGCCCTCTACAAAACAATCTATAAGGTCCATCTTGCAAAATATCGAACAACTCGAAAATAGTTAGAACGAACCTTGAGGAGTTTTACTTCCCCAAGGCAAAGAAAGACACAACTAATAACAATACAAGAAAAATCTAAATCAAGTTAACACCGTCCCCGGCAACGGAGCCATTTTTGGTCGTGAATCCCTCGTGGGGTTTAGTTTTCAGTACTTGTCGTTAGGAGCACCTAGACCAAAACACAATTTATAACTTCACCAACAACTCTACAATTAGTAAAGAGGCAAGTAAAGGCCGGATCCCAAGGGACGGGAATTGAGATGAGATTTCTATTGAAACTAGCGGTGTATAAGGGTGTCACAATTGGGGTTTGAAGTAGAAG
Organism: Silene latifolia; assembly: GCF_048544455.1. NCBI lineage: Eukaryota > Viridiplantae > Streptophyta > Magnoliopsida > Caryophyllales > Caryophyllaceae > Silene > Silene latifolia. The sequence goes on from NC_133534.1 coordinate 120,633,657, forward strand.
ATCACTAAACTAAATAGCAATGAAAGTAAACAAGCAAGATGAACTAAAAGGGATATAAAAAATTGATAAAAAGGCACTAGGGTGTCATGGGGTCATAGGGGATTCATGGGAATTGATCATACAAACATATTCTCAAGTTATAAGCAAGCAATTATTGTTGTGATGGATCGAGTTGGTTTATATCTTACAATCCTAGGAAAGTTTGGGTCCCGGAGCCGAATCGATTAGATTGTACAACACCTAAAAGTCGACTTAATCTTCCCTACTCAACAATATGCATGGTCTAATGAGACTCGAGTTGGTTTATGTTTTACAAGTCTCATTGAAAAGATAGGTGATGGGTAAAAAATGCAAGGATTCATAGGCTCACATTTCATCAAACATAACATGTGCATAAGTTGAGATCACAACAAGCAAGCAAATAAACTATGAAAACATATTAATTTAAGCATGAATAATTCCCCATGTTGGTTTTCCCTAATTACCCATTAACCCTAGCTAAGGAAACTACTCACTCATTATCATGTTGAACATGCTAGCAAGGTTATCAATCATACCAACAAGGTGAAACATAATGAATAAATGAAAGTGATTAACAATAATTAAAAAGGGATTAAGAGAATTATACCCACTAATGATCCCAATAATAAAACAAAGAATAAAAGAAGTACTTGATGCTTGATTGGAAGGTTGTCAATCTCCCAATAATAACCCAAATAATCTTCAATTACCCAAAATAAAGGATGAACAAGAGAGAGATTAAGGTAATAAAACTTGTATTAAAACTTGATTAAATGTTAATTACAAGATTAAAGAGAGATTTGATTGATATTAACTACCCTAAAGATTGCTAAGAAGAACATTTTTTTTCTAATTAGACTAATGGGGTATTTATAGTGGGGATTAGGTACATAAATTAGGGTTAACTAAGGGCTTAAATGACGATTTAGTCCCTTGTTGAGGAATCGCCGGTCTCTAGGGAGACTGCGGTCTCTAGAAAAAGATGTGCATCCTTCCTTGAAGCTTGTAGAAGACGAAATGGGACTGTCTGGGAATCCGGGCGTCTTTAGCACGTGACGGGTGGATTTGGCAGCTTTTGGACGGGCGTCCAGAAGGGAAAGACGGGCGTCTTTGGGTGGTTTTGGCCGGGCGTCTTGTGGGGGAAGACGCTCGGATTGTGGGGTGGTGGACGGGCGTCTTCAGGGGAAGACGCACGGATTGTCAGGCAGTTTCTTTCCTTCTTCTTTTCTTCCTTTTTCTTCATAAAATCCTTGAGGATTTCCTCGGGGATGCAAGGATCTTTTCTCATCATTGCCCATCTACTATAGTATGTACAAAGGCCTTCTAATCTTGTCTCTCCTTGATGCTTGGTCATTGAATTCAATCAATTTAGTGTCATTTTGCCATGAAAATGCAAGGTTTGCACTCTTTTCCTACCAAGGACACAAAACCTCAAAGAATATGCAAAACAAAGAACTAAAGACGATAAATGACCCAAATATGCACTAAAAAGCATGGGAACAAGGCTAATTTGGGGACTAAATATGCTCTAATTATGGTCACATCACCACACTAACGTATTGAAATAATACAAAAAATAACTACCAGCTACAATAACTGAGTTGTCATAATACAATAACTATGTTATTGTAATACAATAATCAATTATTGTATTACAATAACATAATTATTGTATTATGAAAACTCAGTTATTGTAACTTGCAAAAAAGATAGAATAATTGAAATTGTATAATACAATAACTGCAATACAGTATTAGAATAATCACACAAACTTGTTTATCATTGAGTTTGGAGAAAAAAGAACATACTCATTTGCAAGATTGTAATCATCCAGGAAACAATAAACAAAATTGAAGAATAGGAAAACTTGTTTAGCTGAATAAAATAACAGCTAACATGCTTTACAATAATCAAGTAACTACAATAGAATAACTGTCATAACCATTGTAAATTTACTGATACAGAAATATATAAAAAAAATTTCACATACCGAATGACTTGTACAAAAAAAACTTCTTGTAGGGGATAACCCTTTCCCAGCCTTGACCAGCATGTCATTAAGTAAAAATGACCAGCAATCAATCACGTTCGATGTGATCATAGTCTTAGCAGACAATGAAATAATGTCATCTAGAGTTAACATGTTGTGAAATGAAAACACAACCAAATCCTCCCTGCCACATGGAAACAAATTATATAGTAAAAACAAAAACCCAAACAACAATAAAAGCTTTTAAAAAGTAGATATATTAGCAAAAAAAAAAAAAAAACAAAAGAGAGGAAACGAAAAACATATAATGCTTACCCAATTCGTAGGTCATGATCGTGCAGAAAACAGTAATCAAGTACAGTCTTCCTCCGCATTAAAATAGGAGCAAAACGCTCCTTGTACTCGCACAAAAAAAATAGACACTACAAGTGCATCAGGATTGGGTGATCCACAATCTAAATCACACCCTATACCACAATTCCCAAAAAACGTATGCTCAGGCATAACGTCTGAATGCAGCAGGTAAGCATTTGTAACATAACTATCTTGCATTCTAGCCCCAACAACAGCCTCGTTTACAACTTTGTTAACAACGTCATCCACACTACCCAAGTCCACAACTTCATTCTCAACATCAATATTATCAATGCCGTCATTAGTTGGCACCTTCTCATTCGGTTTCTCAACCGCTACATCAGGGATCTTATTTTTACCTTTCTCCCGAGAATAAACCACCTTATATTTTTCTGGATCAAACGCTAAACCCCCATTCCTTTCATCTTTTCCCTTTTCATGCTCCCCCTTTTCATGCTCCTTGCAAAAACTTTCATACAACTGAAGCGGTTTACTTCCCCTTTGTTTCATTTCCTCAGCTTTTTCACAAATAAAATTGAAATATTTAGTGAACAAAGACTCATCGTCACTAATGAAAGCAGGAGTCGAAGAAACTGAATTGGCTGTCCAAGAATCTTCAACTGTTGAAGAACCACACTCCTTTCCCATCGCTTCCTTCCGTTGCGTGTACAAATGGAGAAATCACTCAACACCCCTCTTTATCATCAAAAGATGTGCTTGGGAAACCTAAGAAAGACAAAAATAAAATAAAAAAAATAATTATACTAAGTCTTTACAATAATTATACTAAGTCTTTACAATAATTTACAATAATTGAAAAAATAACTACCACAAAACTTTAAAATAACTACACTACACCTTTACAATAACTACAAAAAAAATGATGGGAAGAATGATTGGAACTTACATCAGCAGCCTTTGCTCGAATAACATCATCAGTATCAAAACAGTCAGGCAGTTCCAGATACTTTTTCCCAGGTTCAGGTTTATCAACGACTGCACGTACCTCAGCAGCTTTAGCTTCTCCTAAGCATTTGCAGATAGGATACACACCATTGACATATTCCCCATTCCCTAGCGAACCAGAATTGAGCTCTAAAATACCCCTACTAACAAAAGACTTATCATCTCAGTGCTTGATAAGAGGAGTCTCAGAAGACATTGTATATTCCTTAAAACTCATACGATGGAAGTATGCCACCATAACAACAAGTATGCAACCATGCAAAGTAGACGACCCAGTTCTACACTGCTCAACACCTTCGACTAATTTATCAAACACATACCCACACCAATCCAAATGGTGGATACGTGAAACATCTTGCACCGCTTTAAGAATTGAAAAGTCAATTCCATAATTTGAAGGGGGAGCAAGGATAATGGACATAGCATAAAGCACAAACAGCCTCCGAAATTCATCTCCCCCATCATCCCCCATATCAGTAATTGCATTATAAACAGCAGGGATAGTAACATAATTTGTCCCTTCTACATTAAACTTCTTCCGAAACTCAGCTTTCAATGTTTCTTGTGAAGACAATAAACTATGTCCAGTGTAAAGAACCTCAACCTTATCACCACCATTTGGCAATCCAAAAACATCATACACATCATCTTTTGACAGAAACAATTTGACATCTCTTGCTTGAAAAATATGAGCAGTAGCATTAAAGTGTTTTATAAACAATGGTATAAGACCCAATGGCAAACTGTTCACTTTAAAATCAAGCAAACCACCAAATCCGATCTCAATGACAGCCTTTCTCTGATTTGGACCAAGTTGTTTTACCAGATTAACCAAGCCATTAGGACGACAGCTCACTTTAATGTTTGCAGCACTGAAAATGGAAAATCAAGCAAAATATAAAAAGAGTGACACAACAAACAAAGGAGAAATAAACGGCAACTCATAACAGGGGGCCGGACACATATACTCACATGTTCAATCTTGGAGTTCCAGGAACCTTACCGAGCTTCTTTTTTGGAAAATTTACTTTTGAGCGTTTCAAATCAGCTTTATTACCAACTTCAGGCTCCCTATTACGTTTAGGACCCATTTGTTTTTATCACTGAGCAAACATAATACAAAATTATCAGAATAAACACAAAAAATATGACAACAACTAATACAATAACTGAGTTTTGATAATACAATAATCAGCATAAAATAATACAATAACTGGACTTGACTAAAAATGATAACTAAATAATGTACGTATAGAATAACTAAATTACTAAATTACAATAACTACCCCAATACATTACAATAATAAACATCACTATATTACAATAACAACATCACTATATTACAATAACAAACTTTTCATATTAAAATAACTGGACTTGACTAAAAGCTGACTTAAAAACACTAACCAAAGATCAATAACTAAAATAATACTCATTACAATAACTGAGTTTCTACATTACAATAACTACCAGAATACATTACAATAACAACATCAATATATTACAATAACACAAATAATTTCAAACACACACACATTATGTTCATTAGAATTATACGAATTCACAACCAAAAGAAAAACCTCAACAACAGATACAAAAATGAAAAATGAATTACGAAACCCTAAATTATGCAAAGACAATGCAAAATGTAAATTAACAACAAAACACAACAAATTAAAATATATACTAAACAGAATGAAGAATAAACACAGAAAACAAGAAAATCCAGTAGAAAACAAAAAGAAGAACATGCAAAATTGACCAAAATCAACGAAAAAAATAATTTCAGCTCATTGATTACCTGTTAAGAAGGACAAACAAACTGAGAACCACGATTATGAGAGAAACGACGATAATGAAGCAGAAGAACGACACAAATTGAGCACAAATTGAAGTAGAAGGACAGCGAAGATGAACAAAATCAACGAACACACTGATATTTTCAGAGGGAAAATATGAGAGAGAGAGAGAGAGAGAGAGAGAGAGAGAGAGAGAGAGAGAGAGAGAGAAGAGAAAGAGAAAAAAACTGTCGAGAAAATGGGAGGAAAAAAGAAGTCAAACCATCAAAATTGGGTTTATATATGAGATGTAAAATTAAATCTCAGCCACATATCTTATGTTAGATGAATAGTCCAGATTTAGAGGGGTAACTCACCAAAAGTACCATAACTCATTTGATCCTATTTCTATATATATATATATATATATATATATATATATATATATATATATATACACACTAATAATTATTTTAATAGGAAATCAACCCATACTAACCCTACCACACCCCTTCCGTGTTGTTATTTCAACCAAAACAAGAAAAAAAAGAAGTGCGAGAGAGAGAAAGAGCAGCCGAGTGGCGACAAGAACGAGTAAAGATCAGGTAGTATTTCTCGAGCACACTATCTTAACCCGTCATCTTCATCCTCTTTATTGTCTTCACCATCTCAAGTGCCTTCACTATTATTAAACAAGGTAATAAACCCGTCTTCGCTAATATATTAATTAGTAGTTAGTAAGTCGTTTAAATGTGGGTTCGAGAAGATTTTCAAGGTCGGTAAGTAAAGATGAATTAGAGTCGTATCGGGAGTCTTAGATAGTGAATTTTTGGGCTGTTTAGGTGTCAAGGAGGCGGATGGTAAGTAGCAGTAGTGTGTATTATGTTTCGAGTCGATTTTCAGCAACGTTGAGATCGTTGTATGCCTTCGTTATAGCTTTGTTAATTCTGAAACTTTTGGGACTTGTTTATATGATTATGAGGCATGAAACAATGGTTTTAACTTGTTAAAATATTGAGTTGTAAGTCGTGTTTGTCCAGCCTGTTTTGGAGCACGGTTTGGGTTCGTTATGGAGTCGGATCATAGGAGTCTCGTGTTGGACGGCAGGGAGGTTGATGGGGCGTGTCTTGGGGTGGGTTTTATGATGGGTTAAGGTGGTTTAAAGGCTGATGTACTGGCTGGACAGAGTTGGTTGTTGTGCTCTTTTTCGCCGCCGTAATGGCAAAGTTTCGTCGCTGATTTACGCGTTCAATGGAGCATGTAGTGTTCTAAGTCTTATACCAACGCGTTATTCGGGTCATAAAGAGTAGTTTAGTGATGGTTGCGAGTCGTTTCGACTTCGTTGTATCCGGGTGACATAGCCTTGTTCTGGCCGTGTAGGTCGAGGTAGGTAGAGCGTTGAGAGTTTTTGTCGTGGGTCGTGGCTATAGGTAAAGCGTGGTGAACGGTGTTCTGCTGGTTGAGGCGTGGGGTAGTCGGGCTGTGTGGGTGGTTTATTTTAGTCGAGTGTTTTTGCGGTGGAGTTTGCGGGTAAGCTTGTGATTAAGCGAGAGAATTAGCTGCGTTAATGAGTTGGTAGTAATTGAGTTATTGTTAGTGGTTAGCCAATTTAAAACCTTGGTATTGTAACTAGAGTTATGGATTGAGATTATGCGATTTAGTTAGATTGGTTTTGGTAATTAGTGAGCTCGTGAGTCAGTTGTTAATCTATATATTTTGTAATGTAGATTCCAGTTTGGTGGAAGACCGTTAATTAATTGTAACGTGCTTGTTGGATTTGGATTCGTCTCAGGTAGGGATTATCCTACTCAACTTATATTTATGTGATTGTAAATTGTTTATATATATGTGGTTGATTTATATATTGAGATTGTGATTACGAATGTGTAATTGAAAAGATGGAGTTGGGTTGTTTATGAGTATTGGTGATTATTGTATTTTGATTGAAGGGACCGAACTGCTAGTCCTTATGAGTTATTATTTGAAGGGATCGATATACCGCTAGTCCTTGTAGCGTTGAAGGGACTGATATACCGCTAGTCCTTGGTTATTATTTGAAGGGACCGGTCTGAGCAACCGCTAGTCCTTGTGGCATTAGTTGATGACTGGCCGCCCCTCAGAGTCTCTTCCCTAGTAGGCTCACTACTAGGGAGATGTGCACATTCGAAGCTGAGGAAGCGTTAAGACGGAGTTTGGAGGAGTGGATGTGATTGGAGCATGTTGTGGACGGACAAATGTTACGGGTGCTACCGTAACCTCTGATTTTTATAACTGAGCTGGATTTATTATTATTGGGTTAACACTGTTGTCTTTATTTATGTCGTTAATTATGTTGTTTGTTTAGTCCCTACTCAACCTCGTGGTTGACAGTATATTCGTGAACACCTGTGATGAACCATAATGGGTGTAGATACCCAGTATCTGCTGAAACTCCAACAAACACCCGATGATTATCGGACTACAACATGTTTTGGAATCGCGACGTTTGATCGACAGTTTGTGTACAACTTTACGTCGGAAAACTTAAAACGATTTCGAAAATAAAACATCTCAAAACATTTCAAAAATACCTGGAGTGTTTAATGCACGATGACGGGGTCGCAATGACACTAACTAGAGTCAAAACCGACACCGGACCAAAAACCGAGTCAAATATTCAAATCCCGACTCATCCAACGAGTCAAACCGAGTCAACCACAAAAAACCAAACATTTTAAACCTTCTACCTTAAGTTTTCCCGAATTCATGAATGGTCAAGTACCAAACATGTGACTACAAAACCTAAGATAGAACAAATCATGATTGCGTTTGTTGTGAAAGTGACAACACAGATCGAAGAACCGCGACGTGGCTCGCGCCTCTTTGAGCAGTCCAGATGGCCACGTCGCTCAAAACTCACACAACCACTCATTTCCCTATAAATACACCTCAAATGCCACCCATTTGAGACTTACGCGAGTGTCCGCCCCCTCTTTTCTCCCTTAAAATTCTCGACTCGACTTCTTAAGTCACAACCCGACGCGTATTTACAACCTACCGATCGTAAACACGAGCCTTACACATTTTTTGGTACCGTCATCGTGCATTAAATCACTTGACCGACCACTTCGACAACTATACCATCACTAAACTTTTAAAACACTCTTTTTTACTTACCAAAACGGTTTTAAACCGAGTTTTTTTCGATCAAACGAGTTGTTACACTTACGTCGGTCACTCGTCATAACCAAACTTGTAAGTATGAGGGTGTAAAAATCTTCTTTTATTATGTTTTCATTTGTTTCATGACTATAACATGCTAAAACATGCATAACATGAACCAAAACATGGAATAAACGAGCCAAAACTGATTTTTGGTCTGAGGCAGAAGCCCCTTAGGTCGCCAACTGGACCGCGCCTAAATGGGGTGCTCAGACCAGAGATCAACCGTGTTTGTTCTCGTCATTTCCCTTTAATCCATCTTCATATTTGTAATCGGTTTTCACCATTTCAAGTATTTTCGAACCCTTTTTATTTTATTTCACTTGTTCTAACCATAAAACATTTTTCACCCTTGGTTCCTCATACCATGACGACTAAATCCGTGTTTTGGTGATAATATTTGGTTAATGACATTTAAAAGGTATTTTAAAGCCTTTTATTTCATTTCTTTACATTTTCAAACAAACATATTAGTCACCAACACAAAGTCATCCTTGGTTCTACATACCATGCCGGATTTTAACCAGGGTACGATGATGAGTATCGACTAATAATATTCAAATGGACTTAAAACAATTAGTCCATAATCGTTTTCAAAAATATTCATGTCAAGTTTGTCAAATCGAACCCGACACCGAATATTATCAAAATAATGATGATTATTCGAGTCTAGTTCTTCAAATCAACAAATGCGGTCTAAACGACCCCTTCAAATCAAACCGGGTTAAAATACCCATTTTCAATACGTTTTATAACGTTTTCTAAAAGGTCAGAACATGGCACATAAACTGTGTCCTAACCCGTGCCTAAACAGGCTCTCCATTTGTCATTTTCAAAACCAGAGGGAGGCCCCTTACACCGCCGGCTGGCTCGCGCCTCATATAGCCACCTGATACAGGGCCTGTTCCCTTCCAGCATTAGTCTAGGACGATCCCGACTCCGGTTAACCCGGATATAGGACGGATCAGATGACTATTCAAAACCATATATGCAAAATGCCTTACTAAGATAAATGGATCATGTTATGCACCCTAAACCTAATACGGTAAATGGATGTTTAATTTCCGTCTTGCATGCAAATCAATCATTAATCCAACTCGACATCTTATACTTGATACTTGGATTAAATCAACCGACTTAGAAAGCTCTCACATGTTAGGTTTAAATCATTGGATGCGCATTCATGCATTTAAACCGTTTTATCAACTTTTGCATTCAACCAACCAAGATCGATCAGTAGAGGCCGCTAAACGCGGGTGGGATTGTGTGTCTGATTAAAGGGCTTCCCAATACGTACCTTCACCTCTTACTCAGAAACTTTGGATAGTGGACGACCTTATCCAGGACATACAAGAGTCATTCTAGAGATAGGATGTTAAAGAGGGACGATTTCCTTATCTTTAGTACCTATGTCAAACGCTGCTTTGTGCTTCAATTTGACCGAGGTATAAAGTGGATTTTGAATGGGTTCCAGGCATCCCACAAATGCTTGGTGGTGACTCCGAATATCTCTAATCGTTTCGAGACCCTTACCGAGACGAAACCGACCGATCTAAAACGATCCGGTCGAAAGCATTTTTACGCCGCCGAGTGTGGCTTTTAAAAAGACCGCTGTACGTCCACAGATCGAAGTGGGCTCGCAGGTGGGCCGTGTCCACAGATTGGCGACTCCGGTGGGGAAAACTAGGACACTTACTACTTTGTGATCCCTAGATGGTGAGATTCGAACGAGGTCTTGGTTGGAATGCATTAATTGATATTACGGTCACGGTCGGGTTCCTTGTCCGGGCCCACAACCTAACCCTTTTCGACCAATTGGCTCGTCTCGTCGGCATGAGTTTTCTCATCCCCGGGTTTCGAATCCCGATTGAGTCAAGCATACCGTTGACGTTACACATTTCTGTTTCGTCAAAGAGCTTTCATCACTTTCGAGCACGAGGCTAAGGCACCCTCCTTACACATTTTGTTTGGATTGGTATCCCTCTCGCAAATCGGGGTTTGATTGCTTGGTGTGTAACCCACCCTTTTAAGCCAAAACCTGTGACAGCATAATAAATAATATAATGAAACTGTGAGTGCTTATGTGCTACTTGATCATAAGTCCTTCCGTGTCATTTTCAAAATCACCCTTTTGCGCCGTTATAATGGCCATTTCAAACCTCGGTCTTTCGCCGACTGTTGCACGCCTTTATAGGCCGTCGTAATGACGATTTTCAAACCCGGTTTTTATAACCATTTCAACACGCCTTTCTAGGCTGTCGTAATGACGATTTTCAAAACCTGGTTTTGTATAACCATTTCAACACGCCTTTCTAGGCCGTCGTAATGACGATTTTTAAACCTGGTTTTGTATAACCATTTCAACACGCCTTTCTAGGCCGTCGTAATGACGATTTTCAAACCCGGTTTTGTATAACCATTTTAACACGCCTTTCTAGGCCGTCGTAATGACGATTTTCAAACCCGGTTTTTTATAACCATTTCAACACGCCTTTCTAGGCCGTCGTAATGACGATTTTCAAACCCGGTTTTGTAGAACCATTTCAAATCACCTTTTCACGCCGTTATAATCGCCGCATCTAGAAACGAATTTTAACCCGTTTCGCGCCGACAATGGCTCTTTCAAAACCCGAGAAAAGCACACACCCTTTTCTCGAGACACTTTCGAGATCCCGAGGACCATACACCATCCCCGAGACCTCTTCAAACATTTCAAACTCGATTTTCAAAACATACAATTTTGAATTTCAAAACCGTCTTGGGAAACGATGCACTGTTTTTCGAGCCGATTCAGACTCAAACCGTCTTTTGCAAATAAACTTAAGACGACCCTTTCAACTGATCGACTTGCGGAGATTTCTATCTTCGGAAGCTGTCCGTTAAGGCGACAAATGAATCTTTTTGAAAATTTCTATTTTCGAAAACTTCAGTCCACCATTCTAATTCCGCCTCGTGTCTATCGAGTCAAAGCAAACGTACTTATGGGTCTTTACTTATGAGTCGTCTCACCACGAGACCCGTCCAATGGCGTCACTCCGTCATGTTGGACTCGTGTCAAAAGTTTGGTCAAACACCGTCACGTCATAAATCGAGTCAGCACTGCGGGACTACAGACGGTCACCCTGTCCTGTTGAGTCTGATCTTTGTCTCATCCTTTGCGTTGTCTGCGTTCAGTGTTGGAACCGTGTCGGATTGAGTTGTAATGTGAGCCGTTTTTCCGCCTCAGAGCCATGGCCCCGTCTTCAGCTTCGTCCAACAACAATGACAACAACATAGATGTCACAACTGATCAACTAGCCAGCCTGCTTACCGCTCTTAAGGTCATCCTAGATCGCGTCGATATCGAGACCCGTATCGACGCCCTGGAGAACAAGGAAACTGGGGAACGCAATACCCCACCCTGACCAAAATTGAGAAGAGGCTGAAACTCTTGGAAGAACAGCTTCTAGCCCGGGGTAACAATATCCATCTTGAGAACAACCGAAGGTTCGAACCTGTTGGGGACCAGTTACCTGACAACTTCACCCTGACCGATGTGCCTAAGTTCAAGGGAGTGAAGGACCCACTCAACCATATCCATGCTTTCAAGGGCTACATGGCCATTAAAGGGGTCAAACATGAACTTTTTACCCGGATCTTCCCATCCTCTTTGGAGCCGATTCCTCGCCAATGGTACTACTCCCTTGATCCGAAAAACCTTACTACTTGGGATGAGAACGCAGTTGAGTTTGCCAAACAGTATGCCGACAATGTCGAGATCTAGGCCAATACCCGTAATCTCGAGGTGCTAACACAGAACGACAAAGAAGGGTTCACTGAGTTCCTAACCCGTTGGAGGAGGGTGAGTACTCAATTGGCCAGTAAGCCGAGCGAATCAACTTTGGTGGAAAAGTTTGTCAACAATCTCCGCCCAGTTTATGCCAACCTACTGAGGTATCAGAATATCAAGACCTTCCAAGATCTGCAGATTCTGGGGACGCGTATTGAGGACGACCTCCGAAAGGGTGTCTTAGCCAAGACTACTGGCAGAGGTTACCAGGTATCCACCTCAACCGGATCTCGCCCTTGCGGTCAGACGAACAAGATTGATGAGGTCAACCTCGTCGAACCATCTGCTAAGAAAACTGAACGCCCCTAGAGAGTGTTCACCAACATAGGGTCAACTTATGCAAGTGCCCTGAAAAGGCTCATGGATCAAGGGAAGTTACAACCGATCGGACCTACCCCGGATCCGACCAATGCCAAGAAGTCCCGGTTCTGGAACCCCAACGCCTACTGTCAGTATCATCAAGGGAAGGGACATGATACCGAAAATTGCTTCAAGCTCAAGCACCTCATTCAAGACACGATTGAGAAGGGAGATTTGCCTTTACCCCCACTAACTAAGCCGAATAACAAGACAAATCCTTTGGGAATCCACGCTATCTATGATGATGAGCCGACTCTAGACTCCTCTCACCTTATCCTGCCAATTGACGACGAGGTGAATGATTTGGAAAAGGATCCTTCAGACGGAGTGTTTGTGTTTAGTGCTGCCATCATGTTCACTATGTTTCAACAAGTTGAAGAGGCCATAGCCAGCCTCTCTGAGAGAATCACCCGACTCGACGACGCCTACCATCGACTCATCTTTAATCCACCAACACCGCGCCCAAGGGAGAAATCCCCAAGCATTCAAAACTAATCACCCCAGGATGGATTGCTCCCGCGACCATTCTGGCATAGACCTCACGAAAATCACCCTCAAAATAACTACCCTCAAAATACCTACCCCCATAAAAATCACCCTCACAAAAACCATCCTCACAAGAACTACCCACCGAGGAACACCCCTCCAAGGTATCCTCAAGACTCCGAAATTAACGGCATATGAAGAGATGATGTTGAGGATGTCTATATCATCCCAGGGAAGGAGAAGCGGGCGAAAGAAATCGGACATCTCACCCGGTCCGGACGTCCCTATCAGAGTCCGAACAATCCAACGGTCGTTCCAACAACGAATGACCAAGTCGTCCCAGAGGTGGACACTCAACCAAAGGCCCCCGAGAACTCAATTCTGAAACAGCTCCAGAAAGCGAAAGCCGAAATCTCAATTTGGCAATTAATCGCAACTTCTTTTGAGCATCAACATGCCTTGCTGCAGGCCTTGGGAAAATTAACCGTGCCCTCCACCTCTTCCCCAGAAGGAATAGTGGCGCACATGACGAGGGACGCCCCTGATCTGAATAACCCGGTCGTTTTCTCAGACGAGGACATCCCTCCGTTCGGAGCCAATCATAACCTGGCCCTGTACATCACCGTACAATGCCTCCAGAAAAATATACCCATGGTCCTCGTGGATGACGGCTCCGTGGTGAATGTCATTCCTCTTAAGACTGCCCACAGGCTGGGTATCAAGGAAGCTGACTTGGTCCCAACAAATCAAGGAGTACGCGCCTACGACGGTACTCGTCGCAAGGTCGCCGGGCTTATCACTTTGACCGTCGCAACCGAAGCACTGGAAAGACAAACCAGTTTTCAAGTGGTCGACATCGACGCGTCCTTCAACATGCTTCTGGGACGTCCCTGGATTCACGCCGTCAAGGCGGTCACCTCAACTCTCCACCAGAAGATCAGGGTCCCCTTCAACGGGAAAACGATCACGATTCCTGCTTCCCCAATCAAAGCAGTTATGAGAAAGGGGATGGCCTCCCAAGCCATTGAGGAGGACGACGACGAAATGTGGGGTTTCCAAGCCGTAAACGCCATAACTGATGAATTGACGCCCTCTGATTGTGACCCGTTCACCAACCTCACGGTCAACCGTATTATGATGCGCCAAGGTTATTTCCCGGGTTTGCCGCTCAATCCACTGAAGGACCCATTGCCTCCCTTGAAACAGGCTAAGGTCCCCAACATTCCTTTTGGGCTGGGATACGAACCTACCGACGAAGATATCCAGGAGATGAACCTCCTAATCCGAAAACGCAAGAAGCACGGGGTAATCCTCTGTCCCTATCATCTGACTCTCAACGGATACTTTGTCCCCGAGGGAGAGTCTGAGCCCTACCATGGATTTCTGGAGCCAATCTATGACTCTGTGGTGAAGGCTAGGTACCCAGGAGTGGAAGTCTTCCAGGACTGCTACTTTATCCCCGACAACATTGAAGCTGCATCAACTGAGTCCAAACCGTCACCATGCGTTGACGGACAAGCTGTCACACTCCTCTTTGGGGAAGATAACGTCAAACACCGCGACTATGAGAACATCATCAACATCGCCCTGAAGGACAATCAATTCGATCCAACCGCCTTGATCTCCAATACTGACCCGGAGAAAGCCACCCAAGGCTGGAGGAAGACCGCCAAGTGGACCGATCGCCAAGGCCGTATTCTTAAGATAACAACTGGAAAAGGCCCTATGTTCAAGGAGGGAAGTGAAGAAGGATCTGAGTCTGAGTCTGAGTCGGAGTCAGAGTCTGTCGTAGCTCCTAACGCTCCTGATGTCCCAGTCAAGGTCCCATTTCCCACTGTTTTATCACAAAGTCGTGGCTGATTCAGAGGCTGAGTCTACTAGGGTCACCCCTATTCCCATGAATGGTGACAACCTGGAGCCTGTTCCAGGGGCCACTTCCTCTATTGTGTCGCCTCTGACTGACCACGAGATGTCTGTCCTTTCCGAGCTTTTCGCTCGTGTCAACTTAATGAACGCTAAGTTTGCTTATGACTCGTCTCATTTTAACTGCAATGCAATTCTGAATGACTATGAGGAATTTGACTTATGTGACTACCCGCCTCACCTAGCCAAAGAACTTGACAAACAGGAAACTAGAACCCCCATCATTGATGAAACCAAACCTATTAACGTAGGAACCGACAATACACCTCGAGAACTTAGGATAGAGACAACCCTGGACCCCTCGGAAAGACAACAGTTCATTGACCTCCTCCACGAATACAAGGACGTGTTCGCCTGGTCTTACAGAGATATGCCTGGGATTGACAGAGAAATCGCAGAGCACTGGATACCCATTAAACCCGGGGCTAAACCTGTAAAACAGAAGCTACACCGGATGCGTCCTGAGTGGGCCCTAAAAATCAAGGAAGAAGTGGACAAACAGTTCAAGGTTGAGTTCATCAAAGTGTGTGAATACTCTGACTGGGTGGCCAACATTGTGCCCGTACCAAAGAAAGATGGAAGAATTTGGGTTTGCGTCGACTTCAAGGATCTGAACAAGGCGAGTCCAAAAGACGACTTCCCTTTGCCACATGTTGACATTCTGGTGGACAACACTGCCGAACATGCTCTCCTATCATTCATGGACGGGTATGCTGGGTACAACCAGATTAAAATGGCTGAGGAAGACATGCACAAGACTGCGTTCACTACACAGTGGGTTACATATTGTTACACGGTCATGCCTTTCGGTCTCATCAACGCCGGGGCAACCTATCAAAGAACCGCTACTACTCTCCTACATGACATGATGCACAAGGAGGTGGAGGTATATGTCGATGACATGATCGTCAAATCAAAGGAACGGGACGGCCACATCAGTGCCCTCCGGAAATTCTTCGCGTGTCTGCGAAAATACAACATGAGACTAAATCCTTAGAAGTGTGCATTCGGGGTCACCTCCGGAAATCTCTTGGGACATATCGTTAGCAAAAGAGGCATTGAGATTGATCCAACCAAAATCAAAGCCCTTCAACAAATGCCTCGGCCTAGGAACGAGAAGGAGATTCGGGGATTTATCGGTCAGGTCTAATACATCAGCCGGTTTATTGCCAAGCTCACTATGATTTGTGAACCAATCTTCAAAAAGCTTCGCGCCTCCGATCACACCGATTGGGACGACGACTGCCAGAAGGCCTTCGACAGGATAAAGGAAATCCTATCCAAACCTCCTGTCTTCATGCCACCTCAACCAGAGATTCCTCTATCCCTATACCTGACTGTTACCAACACGACCATGGGAGCAATGCTAGCACAAACAGTTGGCAACGAAGAACGAGCCATCTACTACATCAGCAAAAAGTTCATTGAGTACGAGACGAGGTATACCCAACTGGAAAAGACATGCCTTGCCCTAGTATGGTCAACAAAAAAGTTGCGGCATTACATGCTCAGCTACACGGTCCACATCTACTCCAAGATGGACCCGGTCAAATACATCTTCGAAAAACCCGTACTAAACGGAAGGCTGTCTAGATGGACACTCATGCTGTCCGAATTTGACCTCAAGTTTGTACCTCTCAAGGTTATCAAGGGTAGAGCAGTTGCCGATTTCCTAGCAGAAAATCCCGTCAACGAGGATCCTACGACCGACACATGGTCACTTCCTAACGAGGACATCCTTTGTGCCGACTCCGACGCATGGGACCTATACTTCGATGGTGCATCTAATCTGAGAGGCTTCCGGGTAGGAATCCTTCTAATATGACCAGAGGGAGAACATGTTCCGATCTCGGTCAAGCTAGACTTTGCCGTCACTAACAATGCCGCTGAATATGAAGCATGTCTCAGCGGCCTACAAGCAGCCATCACACTTGGCATCAAGAGATTGAGGGTCCACGTCGATTCCTCACTCATCATCAATCAGGTATCCGGATCATGGAAAATCCGACCGATGCCTTAGCTCCCTACCGAGCGAAGATCAATCAAGAGGCCGAATTCTTCGACCAAGTCGACTACTTCCACTTGCCACGAGAGGAAAATCAATTTGCTGATGCCCTGGCAAAACTTGCCGCGCTAGTTAACATACCTGACGACATGACATCAATGCCCCTGTGTGTCGAGAGAAGGAGCGAGCCAGCCCACATTTGTGCCATTACCAACAACGAGGAAAGCCATGATGAACCTTGGTACCAAGCCATCCTCAATTACAAAACCAAAAACGAATTCCCTCCCAACTCTGATCAAAGAGGACAAAGAGCCATCCGTTTACTTGCATCACAATTCGTGATAAACCAAAATCAACTATACAAAAGAACACCTCAAGGAATTCTTCTCCTTTGCATCGACCATCACAAAGCCAAAAAGGTCATAAGAGAGGTTCACGACGGAGAATGTGGCCCTCACATGAGTGCAATGATGCTTACACGGAAAATCATGCGGCTAGGTTACTACTGGAGCACCATGGAAGCCGATTGCCGTAACTACGTCAAACATTGCCACAATTGCCAACTCTTCGCCAACATACAACACATACCACCATCCCTTTTGTACACCATGACATCACCCTGGCCTTTCTCAACCTGGGGCATCGACATCATCGGGAAAGTCAACCCGATAGGCACCAAGGGGCATTGCTTCGTCCTCGTCGCCAATGATTACTTCACCAAATGGGTGGAAGCACAGTCATATGCAGTCTTGACCGCAAAACAAGTGGCCAAGTTCATTCAAAACAACATCATCTGCCGATATGGGGTACCCCATGAAATCATCAACGATCAAGGCTCTCACTTCCGGGCGGAAACTCAAGCTTTGTTGGACAAATACAAAATCAAACGACATCGATCACCCCCCTACCGTCCCCAAACCAACGGAGCGGTGGAGGCAGCGAACAAAACTCTTGTCACCATTATCAAGAAAATGCAAGACAACTACCGCGATTGGCCGAGCAAACTCCCATTCGCACTCTGGGGATACCGAACCTCCATTCGAACACCGACAGGCGCCACACCCTTCTACCTAGCATACGGTATGGAGGCGGTTCAACCGGTAGAGTTAGAGGTCCCTTCTCTACGCATCCTTGTGGAGAGTCAAATCCCTGAGGCGGAATGGACCCGTCGAAGGTACGAACAACTCACTCTTCTAGACGAACGACGACTCAACGCCTTGCACAACCTCCAGCTATACCAACGACGTATACAACGGGCATTCAACAAGAAGGTTAAACCCAGAAACATCCAGGAGGGCGACTTGGTCCTCAAGTGAGTTCGAGCACCATTGCCCGTCGATCCGAGTTGAAAATTCAAACCCAACTGGGCCGGGCCATACCTGGTCAAGAAAATACTTTCGGGGGGCGTAGTGAGACTGAGTGACCTAGATGGGGAAGACTTTACAAACCCAACCAACCTAGACCAACTCAAGAAATACTACCCTTGAACCATAACAACCAACGACCTAGCCTAGTTTTACAACTAGCAACGACCTCAACCCTTTTCAAGTCAAATTCCTCAACGTGTTCTGATTTGAAATTGCATGTTTCATCGAGTCTAAGCTGCGGCACCTTGCCCGTTTCGAATGTTCTTTGATCTGTCAAAGGCAACGTCCATTTGCACTAAAATAAAACAACCCCCTGAACTACGAGTGGATACGTAGGCAGTCCCTCTTATGCATGAGGGATACAACCACAAAACCCAATTCAAATTCACAAAACGTTTCGAACTACGATCATGGTTTGATTTCACCTCTCCAGGTGAATACGTAGGCAGTCCTTTCTTACACAAGAAGGATACAACCATCCCCACATACAAAAATCCCTATCGAAAAAAGAGAAAAGGAAAAACCATTCTCTTTTCAACAAAAATACAAAAATAACCCTTTCTCCCTTCCTACAAAATACCACTTTCCCAAGTGCAATTTTTTAGGACGATTCAAATTGAATTGCCTTCACCAAATGGATGGAAGAAACAAGCGTTCACAATTTTCGACACAAGCAATCCTCTTATTTAATTAATAATGGGAGGGATTACAATTTCAACAATAAATAGAGCTCGACGAGTCTACAACTTGTCAAAGCTAAGGTGTCAACTAACACACCTCACATAATAAAACTAGCACAAAACACACAATAACTAGCTAGTACAACATAATAAAAACTCACAACAATAATAAAACGTAATAATAAAGTGGGTAATGGAGGTCTTCACTCTTCCATTCTACCCTTGCCTTTTCCCTCGGGGTACATCTTCCCCTTGTTCTTCTTGTTGGTCCGCCTGGCATGGATTTCCTCCTCGAAACGGATCCTCAACGGATCTAAGACGGCGACGGCCTCCGGTCTAGCACAAGACCCCATATTTGACCCAAGACGAGCCAATGCACGGCCCACCATATTCTTGGGGCCATAACTCCTCCTCTTCGGTGGTCTCATCACATCGGGGGTATCTCCATCAACATACTCCTCAAAGAAGGCAGGGTTGGCCTTGCCAACCTCTCGATACTTCAAGTCAACAACCTCGTCCTTACGAAATTTGGATCTCTCTTCCAAGGACGGAGCACGTGACCACTTGACATAAGCAGGAGTCACCCATGTCGTGGCAGCGGGGTTTGGCACCTCCCAAAGCGGCCGAGTGGCCCAACATCTTTCGAGGAATTCCACGAGCTCGGAGTTCCGAAAAATATTCTCTTGGACAAGAGTGTCTTGAGCGGGCACCTTTTGTTGACGCCCCATTTGCCTCATAAGCCTTTCAGGATATATGAAGGAAACAACCTTCAAACCCACCGCCATCAAAGAATGAGGACTAGCACCCGAAGCGGTCAAACCCGTGAGGAACATCAAGTGCCACCACGGCACCACCCAACGGATATGAGGACCACCCTCCTCCGCCAATCTTGCGGCCCAATAGGCCTCGGTGGAAGCGAAACTATCCGGGTACAACTTCTTCCTCATGGTAAGGTGACGGAAGGAATAAGAAGAAGAATCAACCGGAGGCTCTACATACCTTAGCCTCTCCAATAGCCACACTAGGAGGATCCTTGGGGATCCGAAAGAGGGAGCTTCTCCACAAAAGCCTTCCTTGTCCAAAGCTTGGATAATCTCTCCAAGCACCAACCATGATGGATCTCTACCATGCTCCATTTGCTCAATCACATGGATAAGGGTCATGCTACCATGGCATCTTGGTCCCTCCTTCTTCAAGACATCAACAAAGAGGTACACATGGACAAGGCAGAATGCAAGAGCCCTTCTCCTAGCCACCTCCGAGACATTAACATCTAATCGGTTTGAAAAGATGTTGATAAGAGCCAACATATCCACACCATGTGGAGCAAGAAGAAAGTTGATTTGACTTGTTGATAAGCCCAACATGGAACGGAATTTCTCCTTGTAGCACAACCGAGTCGGAGGAAGCACCGGAACACAACACGGCCACCCACCAATGGCTCCAACTTCTTCGGCAAGAGGACAAAGCTCACCTATCGGGAAAACGAAAACATGATGTTTCGAATCCCAAAACTGAGAACATGCTTCAAGAAATGAAGGTTGCACCTTGACTTGATGAAGCACCAACAATTGACCAACTCCCATGCAAGCGAGTTGATACTTTTCGGGAGGCGACAAATCCCGGCACCATTGTCGCAATGCGCTCTCAAAAGCATCCATGAAATATTTTAGTGGAAGAAGAAGAGGTTTTGTAGAGATTCATTTGTGTTTCGGATGATGAAACAATGAAGCGCAAACGTCCCTATTTATACAAAATGATCAGCGCATTTTTCAGAAAAAGGGGAGAGCCGGCTTCCATCGCCAGGTTGCTCGCGCCTCTTTAGGCCTTCCCCAGGATTCCCGCTGTTGACTTGTCTCTTTCAACTTGTGCTTTCTCCTGACACCTCTAACCTCCCGCCGGGAAGCTCGCGCCTCTTCGGGATGATTCAAGACATTTTGTGTTTCCTCACACTCACATTTCCTTGTTTTCGCGTTTTACGAAATCCGACACGGTTTCCATGACGCAGCTTTAAACATACAGATTTTTCTTTCTTTTTTTAAGGGGGGAAGGGCTAGTCGCCCCGATCCGCGATGGATCGTTTCCATGTCAGTCGAAATTCCGAAAATTTTTCGCTTTTTCGCAATTTTCCGGCAAAAATCAAAATCGAAGATTGAAATCACGACGTCAATTTTCCTCAAAAATTCAAGCACTCACAAATTTGAGTCTTGACCTCAAAAACCAAAAAATCAAATATACTCGCAAAAATCCTTTTCTAAAATTCTTTCCTGACGGTTTGAGTTTGATTTTTTTCGAGTCAATTTCAATAATTTCGATGCAATTTAATTCACAACACGAGTTAATTGCTCAAATTCTCAAATCATTTACTTTTGAATTCCGAACGTGAAGATTTGTCACGGAATTTTCAAAATTCATTTCAAAATTTCAATTTTTAACTTCAAGTCATCTTGGTTAATTTTGGTTTTCAATCAAATGCTTCTACGTGTTACGTTTATGCGTATGTGCTATCTGTTGTTTGTTTTCTACACTAATGATGCAGGAACTAGTGCAAAGCAAAAGGAGAATCAACAGCCGACAGCGCTCCTCCGAAACACAACACAAAAAGCCAAAAATCACACAAATGAACCACAATCGGAAAACACATATATACAAACCACCTCACGCTCCTCGACGGCCCCGGTGGCCCCAACAGTCTGCTCAGGAGGTCTCTCCTCCTCAGTAACGTCCTCCACAACCACGGCGGGCGTGCTAGCCGGAGTGCTAACCGGGCCCGTCCCGAACAACTCCTCTAGAGTGGCAGCAACAGACCCGGTCTGTCCCGAACACTCTCCTACAAACAAAAAATGTCAGCCGAAATTTTGGCATTACGACGGCATGAAATGGATAAATCCAAAAAACACAACCTGCAATACAACAGAAGGGCAATCCCGCCCAAAAACAAAACCATTCCCAACAAACAAACAAAAACGACTCGCCCACCTTTTCAAGCAAAAGACGAGTCAAACCACAAAAACGGCATTTCAAGACCCCTACAGGGTCTGCCAACAAACCAAAATACATTCCCGACACAATGGGGTATTTTTCTACGGCTCAAAAAGGCAATTCATACGCTAATTTGAGCCCAAACCGGTCAAAATTCAAAAACGACCGTAAAAAGGCAGGCGTGATGTCATCACGCCTCAAGGTGACCTAAATTACCAATGAGGTCCATTTCAAGGCAAACTGACTCCATTCAAGCCCAAACAGACGCTTATTTTGTCAGACGTAAGACCGTCACAAAAAGCAAAAATCCAATTTTGCCCATAATATCCAACGAAGTCCATAAATGGCGAATACGGGTTTTCCCAACTACAATGCAACCTAGTGGGACCCACGACCCAAGCAAATAAACTTGGCATTGCGAAGTGAGACGGTTTCTCACCTCACGTTTTTCGAGCATAGGGAGCGGGAACGGGGACCAAAATGCAAACTAAAAGCACCCCTATACTCCTAAACAGGTTTCTAACCTAATGCAAGCATCAATTTCACTCGAAATAGGCTCAATCAAAAACGCCCAATTCGATTTTTTAGGGTAAAATTCGCCCTAATTCAATCAAGCTAAAGATCAACAAATTTGAATGGATTCAAGAGAAAATGCCTACCTTGAGATGACATTGTTGATGAAGGCACGAATTCAAGCGAGCTAGAAGGTCCTTCAATGGCGATTTTCGCAGGTTTTGTGTCGAAAATGAAGAAGGCGGAATGATGAATGAGATGCAGTCCCACCTCGCGTCTTTTTACAGAAAAAAAGGGAAGCCCCTTTGGTTCTCCAGGTGGCTCGCGCCTCAATCAGGCTTCCCTTGCCTTTTCAGCGAATTTTGGGCTTTAGCCCGATTTCCACATAACAAACTTCGAATTTTCATTTGACGATATTAAAGATCGTCATTTTCTCAAAAACAAAAACAAATAGTGAAAATTCAAATTCACTATTTTCGGAGGCTTTAAACGACGGCACATAAACCGTCACTTCAATCAATAGTGAAGATTCCAAATTCACTATTTCCATCAAATGTCAACGGTGGCACATAAACCGTCACTTCAATCAATAGTGAAGATTCCAAATTCAATATTTCCATCAAATGTCAACGGCGGCACATAAACCGTCACTTCAATCAATAGTGATTAGTGAAGATTCCGAATTCACTATTTCCAACAAATGTCAACGGCGGCACATAAACCGTCACTTCAATCAATAGTGAAGATTCCAAATTCACTATTTCCAACAAATGTCAACGGCGGCACATAAACCGTCACTTCAATCAATAGTGAAGATTCCAAATTCACGATTTCCATCAAATGTCAACGGCGGCACATAAACCGTCACTTCAATCAATAGTGAAGATTCCAAATTCACTATTTCCATCAAATGTCAACGGCGGCACATAAACCGTCACTTCAATCAATAGTGAAGATTCCAAATTCACTATTTCCATCAAAAGTCAACGGCGGCACATAAACCGTCACTTCAATTAATAGTGAAGATTCCAAATTCACTACCAGCAGGGGGCTTCCTCGCGGAACCCGCTCATTCCAAAAACAGTGATAATGAAAATCCAAATTCACTGTTTCCACGGCGGCATCACGAGCTCGCTACTTTCAAGACAAGCCCTTTTGACGCGGCTATTCCCTAGATCCATTAATCGACTACCATTGGCTGGTGAGCCTTTGCCCGCAACCCTTCAAGGACAGATCCCGAAGATGCCTCGGGTACATTTCCTTACCATTGGCTGGCGAGCCTTTGCCCGCAACCCTTCAAGGACAGATCCCGAAGATGCCTTGGGTACATTTCCTTACCATTGGCTGGTGAGCCTTTGTCCGCAACCTTTCAAGGACAGATCCCGAAGATGCCTCGGGTACATTTCCTTACCATTGGCTGGCGAGCCTTTGTCCTCAACCTTCCAAGGACACATCCCGAAGATGCCTCAGGTACATTTCCTTGCCATTGGCTGGCGAGCCTTTGTCCGCAACCTTCCAAGGACACATCCCGAAGATGCCTCGGGTACATTTCCTTACCATTGGCTGGAGAGCCTTTGTCCGCAACCTTCCAAGGACACATCCCGAAGATGCCTCGGGTACATTTTCTTGCCATTGGCTGGCGAGCCTTTGTCCACAACCTTTCAAGGACAGATCCCAAAGATGACTCGGGTACATTTTCTTACCATTGGCTGGCGAGCCTTTGTCCGCAATCCTTCAGAGACACATCCCGAAGATGCCTCGGGTACATTTCCTTACCATTGGCTGGCGAGCCTTTGTCTGCAACCGTCCAAGGACATATCCCGAAGATGCGTCGGGTACATTTTCTTACCAATGGCTGGCGAGCCTTTGCCCGCAAATATGCGAAGACATATCCGAAGATGCCTCAGGTATGACTCCTTCTTATGGCTGGCGAGCTTTTGTACGTAGTCTAACAGACTTTAAACGACCCGCACCGACAGTCGACAGACTCTAAACTGTTCCCGACGACAAGTCCTTGGCTCGTACCTTCGAGTCGCCTTGGCGTCGCCCTTCCCGACGGTAGGTGCTTGGCCCGAATCCTTTCGAGCCGCCTCGACGTCGCTTGGGTCTCCAGGTTGTAATCTTCGATTGACCTGGGGGCTCTACTTTGACTTTCGCCCTGTCCAAGCCTCAGTCAAAGTGGGGGCTCTGTAGATACCCAGTATCTGCTGAGACTCCAACAAACACCCGATGACTATCGGACTATAACATGTTTTGGAATTGCGGCGTTTGATCGACAGTTTGTGTACAACTTTACGTTGGAAAACTTAAAACGATTTCAAAAATAAAACATCTCAAAACATTTCAAAAATACCTGGAGTGTTTAATGCACGACGACGGGGTCGCAATGACACTAACTAGACTCAAAACCGACACCGGACCAAAAACCGACTCAAAAATTCAAATCCCGACTCCAACAACGAGTCAAAAAGAGTCAACCACAAAAAACCAAACATTTAAAACCTTCTACCTTAAGTTTTACTGGATTCATGAATGGTCAAGTACCAAACATGTGACTACAAAACATAGGATAGAACAAATCATGATTGCGTTTGTTGTGAAAGTGACAACACAACTCGAAGAACCGCGACGTGGCTTATGCCTCTTTGAGCAGCCCAGGTGGCCACGTCGCTCAAAACTCACACAACCACTCATTTCCCTATAAATACCCCTCAAATGCCACCCATTTGAGACTTACGCGAGTGTCCGCCCCCTCTTTTCTCCCTTCAAATTCTCGACTCGACTTCTTAAGTCACAACCCGACGCGTATTTACGACCCACCGATCGTAAACACGAGCCTTACACATTGTTTGGTACCGTCATCGTGCATTAAATCACTTGACCGACCACTTAGACCACTACACCATCACTAAACTTTTAAAACACTCTTTTTTACTTACCAAAACGGTTTTAAACCGAGTTTTTTCCGATTAAACGAGTTATTACACTTACGTCGGTCACTCGCCATAACCAAACATGTAAGTATGAGGGTGTAAAAATCCTCTTTTATTATGTTTTCATTTGTTTCATGACTATAACATGCTAAAACATGTATAACATGAACCAAATAATGGAATAAACGAGCCAAAACTGATTTTTAGTCTGAGGCAGAAGCCCCTTTGGTCGCCAACTGGCCCGCGCCTAAATGGGGTACTCAGACTAGAGATCAACCGTGTTTGTTCTCGTCATTTCCCTTTAATCCATCTTCATATTTGTAATCGGTTTTCACCATTTCAAGTATTTTCGAACCCTTTTTATTTTATTTGACTTGTTTTAACCATAAAACATTTTTTACCCTTGCTTCCTCATACCATGACGGTTAAATCCGTGTTTCGGTGATAATATTTGGTTAATGACATTTAAAAGGTATTTTAAAGCCTTTTATTTCATTTCTTTACATTTTCAAACAAACATATTAGTCACCAACACAAAGTCATCCTAGGTTCTACATACCATGCCGGATTTTAACCCGGGTACGATGATGAGTATCGACTAATAATATTCAAATGGACTTAAAACAATTACTCCATAATCGTTTTCAAAACTATTCATGTCAAGTTTGTCAAATCGAACCCGACACCGAATATTATCAAAATAATGATGATTATTCAAGTCTAGTTCTTCAACTCAACAAAGGCGGTCTAAATGACCCCTTCAAATCAAACCGGGTTCAAATACCCATTTTAAATACGTTTTATAACATTTTCTAAAAGGTAAGAACACGGCACATAAACTGTGTCCTAACCCACGCCTAAACAGGCTCTCCATTTCTCATTTTCAAAACCAGAGGGAGACCCCTTACACCGCCGGCTGGCTCGCGCCTCATATAGCCACCTGATACAGGGCATGTTCCCTTCCAGCATTAGTCTAGGATGATCCCGACTCCGGTTAACCCGGATATAGGACGGATCAGATGACTATTCAAAACCATATTTGCAAAATTCCTTACTAAGACAAATGGATCATGTTATGCACCCTAAACCTAATACGGTAAATGGATGTTTAATTTCCGTCTTGCATGCAAATCAATCATTAATCCAACTCGACACCTTATACTTGATACTTGGATTAAATCAACTGACTTAGAAAGCTCTCACATGTTAGTTTTAAATCATTGGATCCGCATTCATGCATTTAAACTGTTTTATCAACTTTTGCATTCAACCAACCAAGATCGATCAGTAGAGGCCGCTAAACGCGGGCGGGATTGGGTGTCTGATTAAAGGGCTTCCCAATACGTACCTTCACCTCTTACGCAGAAACTTTGGATAGTGGACGACCTTATCCAGGGCGTACGAGAGTCATTCTAGAGATAGGATGCTAAAAAGGGACGATTTCCTTATCTTTAGTACCTATTTCAAACGCTGCTTTGTGCTTCGATTTGACCGAGGTATAAAGTGGATTTCGAACGGGTTCCAGGTATCCCACAAATGCTTGGTGGTGACTCCGAACATCTCTAATCGTTTCGAGACCCTTACCGAGACGAAACCGACCTATCTAAAACGATCCGGTCGAAAGCATTTTTACGCCGCCGAACGTGGCTTTTTAAAAAACCTTTGTACGTCCACAGATCGAAGTGGGCTCGCAGGTGGGCCGTGTCCACAATGGGGAGCAGATTTGATAGGTACTAGAGATTAGCTGACTTGGGAGCATTGGGACATGAGCTCGACTTGGACCATAGTTGCTGTCTAGATCACTTAGTTCACTTAAACAACTTTATTTATGTAATTTTCGCTGCGTAGTAAATTGTAAAGTTAAGGTTTAAATTTAATCGGTTGGCAATGTAATAAAACCGTTACATCAGTTAAAGCTGTTAAAGTACTTTGGTTTGTTTTAATTTGTATCATTTACCTCGGGCAACCGAGATGGTAACAGTCCTATTTATTGGGAATGTCTTGCTAAAGGCTCCTAAATAAATGGGGGTGTTACAGCGTCAGCAGATGCGCCTTCTGGAAGGATCGCAACATTTGCTGCGCCTCTTCCTGGGGTTGCTTTTTTTGCTGCTGCCTTTCTTTTTCTTCCTCGAGTATCTGTTCTTTCTTTGTCTTTCGTTTTCTCTTCTTCTTTCTTTCAAAATTATTATATTTTCAGTTTGTAATTTGTTTTCATTAATACTTTTTAATTATTTCCGACCTAAGTCCCTTATAGCCGATATTTGCGGGTTTTCTTCATTAAATTTGAACCCGAATTTAAGAGGCTCGATTTGTTCATATCAAGTCCCTTGAATTCGTCTTTGATACATGATTTTGACTCTGTTTCTTCATCGGATTTTTTCTTCCAATTTACGTCTCTAAATTCGAGTTTTGTATATAAATCCGTTCCCGACATCACATAACTTGTAATATTTCATTTTAATTCATTTTTGTCGCTTTATGACTGTTTCATATGCATGTAATCTGATTAAATCACCTTCACTCGAGTTATATAACAATAATCCATATTAATCAATCAACGAACAATAACGATTTAACTAGTCTGACTTTCACACTCAAAACCCAACTCAAGAACAGACGCACGGTCTAATGCGCCTCTTCTAAGAGACGCATCAGATGCTGCGCCTGTTCTGAGGTGGATTCTGCCTCTGAACTCATCTCCTTCAGACGTAGGCCTTCTAGTTAGGTTTTAATCGACTATTATTTGTATTATCACCAATAATTCGACATGTTTTCATATTTTCTTTAATTATTATATTTCTTTTCATTTCAAAATCGTTCTGTAGATACCCGTATCCGTCGATATTGGAATTTATAGAGAACCCGACAAACACCCGATGATGATAGGACACATGTATTCTTTAGTTGTCATTGTCATTATTTGGAGCTCGTTTTACGAGGTAGAATGGGCGTCGTCGATGAAGTATTTTATTAATTTAAATGATATTTAAATTAATGTTTTTTAGTGAGTTCATTTTATTAATTTAAATGATATTTAAATTAAAGCTTTTTTAAAGTGATTTCAATTTAATTTGTTTTATTTTGAATTTATTTTCCCAAGTTTATTTTATTGAAAATAAAATAAATAATTGATTTGAAAAATCATTTTATGAATATATTTGATTTGAAAAGTCATTTATTTTAATGTGTTAATTGATTTGAAAAATCGATTTTAAAAGCGAAGAAAACTCGTTTTAAAAGCATGTTTTTGAGCTCGATTTTAGCTCGGTTTTTGAGCCCGTTTCTTTTACGAATTGGCACGAATCTCGAGTACACTAACCCACCTATACCAATACCCATCAACCCATGTTCGAACCCCCTCACAAGCAGCCCAAATTCTCGTTCAAAACCAACCCCAAGCAGCCCACATAAAACCGCAAACAGTCCCCTGTTTTGCGAGCCAATTCCCGAGCCCAAACCCGCTCCAAACACTACCAAGACCCGTACCCATTAACCCTAACCCATACCCTAGTATCCTACCCATATTATCCTAGCTTGATCACCAAGAAATCCCCCAAAACGAACCCTAGAAACCCCTCCCAAAGCTGCTGGACAGCAGCTATTCCCAGCTAGCCCGATTGCTCCTTACTCCCTTTTAACCTATTTTAAACCCTTATAAATACCCACCCCTCACCATACATTCATTCCTCGAAGTTCTCCATACATCCAACCATCACATAGAAGCTTTAAACCTCAGAAACAAACCCTAAACATCCTGCAAAAACCCTAAACAAAACCGACACACAAACTGAAACTGTTTGTGTGTCTCCTTCGAAAACCCATTCGTTCCTCCATCAAATCACCATAAAAATTCGAGTTTCTTGTTCCTAATTAACCATATAACATCCATACACACATTAGATAAAGAATTACGAGCCAAATTGCCCTTGAGAGTACACGAAATCCCTCGAAAAAACAGAGTGAAATAACACTCTGTTTTCGCGGTTTTTCCTTGTCTGTCCGGTTCTGTTTGTGCTCGTTTTTCGTGCCCAATAACCCAAAACGAGCAGGGGTTGCTTTAAGATCCTTGTTCTCCTCTCTTTCTAGTTTCCAAAACATCTTTCGGATTGAATTTTCGTCGTGAAACGAGGGAGATATCACTGTTTTAAAACTGCTGTCCAGAAACTTTCCAAAACGCGTGTTGCTTTGTTACTTCGTCGACGACGGCCTCTCGAGATAAAATCTACCTTCGATTACGACCCAAGACGGTGTCAACGATACATGTAGGTTGAGGGTGCATCAAATCCCCTTCTCTTTCCTTTTTTATTTCGTTTTTTTTATGCTTTTTTTTAGTTTGTTTTTCGTTTGTTTTTTGTTTGTTTTTTCGTTTGTTTTAAATTAACTATGAAACTAGTTAGTCCGAGTATGAGTTAAAGTACCACTATGAACACCCGCGTTGACTTGAGATGGGAAAAGAAACCGCTCCTTCTGTCGGTCGTACACCCTCGTCTCATTTACATATCCTCGTGTTCAAAGTAGGGCATAAATAAAACAAGTTATTTAACTTCGATCTTCGTTTTCGACCCCCTTTTGGTTTCGGCCAAATCGATGGACCTTAGGATCCGTTGCATGTTAGTTTAACCTCTGGTTGTTAACCTATGACGTAATTAGATGACTTTAATTCAATTCAATAATTTAATTAGACACTTTAGGTGGCTTTGACGTAATTTATAAAATCAACTAACGATTTCTGTAAATAACTGAATGCATCTATCTCTTTCACCTAATTTCTCGCTAGTATAAGAGTGCGTGATTAGCACCTTCTTATTGACACTCGATGAGTTAATTTAATTAGCGAATTTGACCTAAATAGACCCTTTAGGCCGTGTAGAATGCACCCTTGCGCGACAATCAATCGACATCGTTTTTTTACTCATTTTCTAACTTGTTTTCGATCCTTTTTCTCAATCATTCGATCTAATTAATTAATCTAACTTAGGAACTAGGTTGGCTTTGGTTGGGCCGTGTCTTGGCCGTGTGCTTTGGCCGTGTATTTTGGCCTTCTTTGTTCGTCTCCCTCTTTTGTTTATCTTTTGTTCTTTGTCGTTTATAGCTTGTAATTTACGGTTTTGTTTATCGAGTTGTAATCTTCTAATTTTGTTTTACTTCTTTTGAGTCAAAACCTTTTCAAAAACCTTGGTCTTATTTGGTTAGACGGTTGTTCCCAATGCTTGTAAAAGCGTAGTAAACCGCATGTTGTCGAAAGCAACATGGCCCGGTTTATGCTAATACATGCTTTGGTGCGTAGCCTTATGTCTAATTCGATGAGATTAAGCGCGAGCACGCAATACGAGGATGACCCAAGGACCGTGGGTCATGTGAGCCGAGGGCCACCCTCAAGTGCACGGTTTTCAAGGCCAATTGGCCGCGGGTTTGCGTCATGTATTGTTTAGCAATTGTAATTAGATCGAGTTGTAATTTATTTATCGTTGTGTCGGCATGAAATGCCTGGTTTGTAATAGGTAGATCCCAACGGTTCCAAGTTCCCAAAAAACTTGGTGGCGACTCTAATTTGTCTTAATTCGATTCGAAAGAACCTCGAGTCGATTATGCCGGTGTGGATCCCTCGGACGCAGTTCCCGAGGGCCTTGTCCACAGTTTGGCGACTCATTGGGAAAAGAGGACTAGTTACACTGTGTTTCTAGGGTCTTTTCCTCCGAGGTGAAACTTGAAAAGAAAGTGTTGGAAAGTAAAACATTACTCATAGTGCTACGATTCATGCATAAACCCTTAAGGACTTGCCCGGGCCGTCCCAGCGTTTCTTCGTGATGCGTGGGGGGCGACGTCCCACTATGCCAGGAAGCTGCACATTGCTCGCTTCCACTTCGCCTCGCGCGGTTCTTGGGAGTGGGGACGATCTTCTAGGTACTTTACCTTAAGACACCTTGCTTTATAAGACCGCAAAAGGATGGAGGGCATAGACCTTCTTATAGAAGACTTGCCGAGACTTAGAGATGTCTAGG
Source organism: Silene latifolia (assembly GCF_048544455.1). Classification (NCBI taxonomy): domain Eukaryota; kingdom Viridiplantae; phylum Streptophyta; class Magnoliopsida; order Caryophyllales; family Caryophyllaceae; genus Silene; species Silene latifolia. The sequence continues at coordinate 120,665,047 of NC_133534.1, forward strand.
AGCATACATCCTTATAACATGAGAATGACAATGTGCATTTTGTTTTTCCGAGTCTTGTTTTTTCGAAAATCCCCATGTCCTTTTCAAAACCGAACTTTTGAACAACTTACTTTCAAAATAGCATGGTTTTAAAAACGCGGAATGCTGCCCAAATAGGACTAGAATTTTCGGCCCAAAATGAGCTTTTATAGCAGATTGCCCATTTCAAATCTCATTTTCAAATCAATCCTTCATTTTTCAAAATCAATCCAAAATGTTTCTCGAACCTCAACCAAGCATGAAATGCGTCGAGTCGTGTCCGGGTCGTGGCCGTGTTAGGCCGGGTGTGTTTCGTTCTAAGAGTCTAGAACACGACCTTGTTGGGTCACCCAAGCTCACCTCTTGGGCTTTGAGTCATGTTGGTCGACCTTTTGGTCTAGGATAGTCCACAAAAAACGTCCAATCTAGGCCCTTTAGGACGTTTTCACTCGAACCCATGGGCTATGTTAGCCCAATCACGGGTTTAGTCACACCAAGTCCAGTTTAGAATCGAGTTAAGACAAGTGAGTCATGTCGTTTTGTCCAGTCTAAAATGAACCGATGTCTAAATCCAACCGTGAGTCGAACCTTTGGTTAGTCAGTCTCAAGTCGAGTCTTTGTTTGAGTCAAGTTGAGGTCGTGTCCTTAAGTGTGCAGGGGCTCTTACTTTAAATATTGACTCAGTACGGGGTTTTCTTGTAGAAAGGCCGCCAAAAACCCGACGTCAACCAATGGAAGATGCTGTTAACAAGCTTACTGAGGCCGTGAACCTCATGATGACCCGAATGGATGCAATCGAATCTAAGCTGGGTGAAGATTCCCCTCCATCTACCCCACCTCTGACTGATCTGGAGAAACGGTTCAAGTTCATCGAAGACCGTTTGAAACTCTCCCAGGGGAAGAACATTCACTATGAAAATGCTAGGGCCTATGCCCCAGTTCAGGATAAGTTGCCCACGAACATGGTACTCACTGACATCCCAAAGTTTAAGGGCACAGAAGATCCAGTCCACCATGTTAAGGCCTATAAGGGGTACTTAGCACTAAAGGGAGTACCTGCTGACATGCTCTCTGAAATTTTCGCCCAATCTCTGGGTGAACACCCGAAGGCGTGGTTCTATAATCTGGACCTTAAGAATTTCCCTACTTTCGAAGATATTACGGTGGAATTCTGTAAGCACTATGCTGATAATGTCGAGATTCAAACCAACATAAGAACATTGGAGGTGATGACACAGAAAGAAAAAGAAGGCTTTACTGAATTCCTTGCAAGATGGCGCGCTGAAAGCGTGAAACTAGCTAAGAAGCCTGATGAAGTTGAAATGGTAGATAAGTTCGTAAAGAATTTACGACCTGTTTACCGTAATGCTCTGAAATACCAGAATTTTGGCTCTTTCAAAGAATTGATAAGAATCGGGATAAAGGTAGAAGATGATGTCATAAGGGCAGAGGCTGAAAAGCCGAAAGGGTACCAAGGGGCCTCATCGTCTAAGGGCAAGGCCCCAGCAACGGCCCATATTGATGAAGCCATCAATCTCTTAGAAGGGCAACCGAAGAAGTCGCAGCGCCAAACACCTAGGGCATTCACCGATATTGGATGCACTTATACATACGCTCTCCAAAGGCTCATAGCCCAAGGAAAGTTGAAGCCTATTGGTCCAACTCCGGACCCTCCCGCTGATCAACAAGGTAAATGGTATAAACCAAATGCCTATTGTGCCTTTCATCAAGGGAAAGGCCATGATACTGAAAGGTGCTATCGACTGAAGCACGAAATCCAAGACATGATTGAGAGTGGAACACTCCCGATCCCAACTGTTAAACCCAATAACATCACCAATCCATTTGGCGATCACTCTAACTTTGTTTTTGTCGAAGACAATGTCGATTATTCCCATCTTATCCGCCCATGTCACTTGAAAGGGGTGTTTATCGGGAAAATATTTGTGGATTGCTTTGAATTCTTGCCAAACCCGAAGAATGAAATTCAAGTCGGGAGTCTTGCTCCAGAATGTACTCCTCTCATTAACGAAGTTAATAAAAGACAATTCGATTCACCAACCTACATCACTGGCGTAGATCCTCAGAGGACTACCTCGGGATGGAGGCAGACCATCAAAGGGATCAAGGACAAGAGCCGAGCTTCTAAGTCGACAGCTGAACAAGGGAAAGCTCATGACCAGATTTGAAATTATGAGTCGGGATCTGTTTTCTTTTCTTAGTCGAGTCGAGTCTAGGACTTTCTTTTCTTGAAGTTGAGTCGTTTGTCCCACGATGACCTAGGGTGTGTCCTAGGAATCGTTCCTTTGAGTATGTTAAGCAATTGCCTTTCCAATAAAAAGTTGCAGTTTCGTTTCCCAATATCTCTTGTTTTCAATCCTCAATCATTCTGAAAGCATGATAAAATGCACAACACACTCAAAGGAATCCCTGGGGTAGAAATATGTCCCGTTTCAAAATGTAAGGTACAATAGGATTCCGTGTTTGATTCCTTTACCTATTTCATGTCTGGTGGTAGAAAACCTCCATATGAACCAATGTTTGTGACAAGCTTTTAGAAGATTCTATGACAAACCCGGACTAGCTCCTTGTTTCCCCTATCGATGACGGAAGGCAAGCCTTTTTCCCCAACAAAATCATCCCATCTCGAAGAGAGAAGATATCAACCCGTTCTAACAAGGAATTGTTAGCTCTTACCCAAATTAGTTGGCGAAGCCCTGTTTTCAAGGTGCATCCATTTGTGACTAAGAGAATGAATAGAAGATCATTTTCAAAGAGAGCAAAAAAGATGAAAAAGAATGAAAGAATGAGAAAAAGAGAAAAAATGAAAAAAAATGAAAAAAAAAGAAGAAAAATGAAAAAAAGATGAAAGAAAAAGAAAAAGAAAAAAAGATGTTGAAGTCATTGCAGAACGCTTTTGGTTGAATGTCGAAGTTACGGAAGCCAGAATTCAAGTCAAGTACCCATAGGTCAAGTTCAATGGGCGAAGCCCAAAAGCTTAAGTAGTAACCTCTTTACCCCTAAGTCCTTCCTGAGACAGTTACAAGGGGATAGTCGGGAATTTTGAGAATTATTCCGCTTGTGTTGCTACACCCAACCTTTAGGGTCCAGACATGGAAATTTGAACCCGCATCATTTTTCAACCCATTTGCACTCGTGGTTCATCAAACCCGAGACACCCATTCCAACCACATCAGCAGCCATAGCCCTTGGCCTTAGCACCACAAAACAAACCTTCAGAATGATGGTTAACCATTCCAACTTGTTTTTACCAAGCTCCACATCCCAAAAGATCCAAGCCTTTTACACCTTAACCCCAGACACGGGATTTAACGGTACCTTACAGGCTAGAATGGGATATGACATGATACCTTAGGTGAAACCTTTGAGTGTGTACACACAATCAAAATGCCATGTTTATGCACCAAGATCGAACTACGTCGGATTTGATTTCGCTCCACGCGAATACGTAGGCAGTCCTTCAGATTAAAGGATTCAATCCACCCATCATCCAAGTTGTCATCTTGTCGGTTTCTTACGGGTCTTAACCAAGTCTAAATGAAGCCACCTTTGTTTGAGTCGGTCTTAGCACTTGATGTAGGCTAGGATGAGGATATAGGTTCGGATGAGTAGTGTCAAGTCTCAGAATGAGCTTTATCGAACGGTTTAGGCAAAGATGCCGAGTCATATAGATGTAGGTTTGCGTTGGGAACAGAAAATATGAAAAACCCGCTGAAAAGAAAGAAGGCGTGGAAGAAAAATAATAAAAGCCCGCTGAAAAGAAAGAAGGCGGTGGCAAGAAATGATGAAAACCCGCTGAAAAGAAAGAAGGCGAGGAGAAGAGTGACAGAATGTTCCCAACAAGAGTGATGTGTGATGTCTAACTGTTCTCATAAAATCAGTCTGTGCTTAGTGTCGGGCGAAGCCAACGTTGTTGCTCCGTGAGTTTAATCCACCCTGTCAATGCCAAGTGATCTTGATTCCCATGTGCCCTTGGGAGCACGCCCACGCCATACGATATCTCCGTCCCAAGTCCGATGACCTTGTGATTCCCATTTGCCATCTTTTGGTGTCGGAACGGCCAATTTACATTTCTACCCCCAACAAGTCAATATTTGAACTAAAACTCGTGCACACTTACGGTTTTATTTTCCTTTTTTGTTTTACGGTAGCGGGCTATGCCCACGTTGTTTACGAGTCATACAGAGTGTCTGAGTCGTATTTCATGCTCACCCATCGATTTCAAAAAATTCAAAAGTTCAAAATTCCGAAATTTCAAAAACTTTTTTGGGTCGACGACCCAACATCCAAGTGATTTATTTCAAAGTCGAAATTTGGGCCGATAGCCCAATTATTCAAAATTTTCAACATATTCAAATTTCGGGTCGATGACCCAGTCTTAAACTTCAAACCTCGGGTCGATGGCCCAATATTCTAAGTGATTCAAAATTCGGGTCGATGGCCCAATTATTCAAAAAACTTCAAATTCAATTTTCGGGTCGATGACCCAGTATTTCAAATAATCCAGTTTCAAGATCGATGATCCAAATGTGCTTATGTGATGATTATCGCTTGTACATTTTCTGTGTTTCAAATATAGCAGGATATGCTTCAACTGGGGGCTCTAAAGTCTTCGACTTTAGAGCCATTGCAAACTGGGGGCTCTGAAGCCGTTGGCTTCAGAGACCATTATCAAGATGTAAAGGATGACATCCACCAAGAATTCAATTCAATACAAGAGTATGAAATGGAAGAATTCCGCAGCTGAAAGCAAATGATGAAAGTGGCGGCAACCTCCTCGGAAAGTTCCGTCCCATTCGGACAAGTGCCAGCAGATGATAAACTTTGGGCAAATGTCAGCAGACGATGAATTTTGGACAAACGCCAGCAGATGATAAAACTTTGGGCATGTGTCGCGATTCTTGCCGAACTACGACGCGGGTTTGATTCCGTCGAAACGGATACGTAGGCGCCTAAGGATAAGGCTCAACCCACCATTTATGCAATTTATGGGTCGATGACCAACAATGATATTTCGACGTAATGAAGCAAGAGTCAACCCCAACGAAGTTTCGGGTATGATCTCTTCTTATGGTCAAGCGAGCTTATATACGCAAGTCTAATGGACTATAAACGACCCTTGAGAATCCTCGTGTCGAGAGGGACTGGGGTATACTTTGACTTTCGCCTTGTCCAAGCCTCGGTCAAAGTGGGGGCTCAGAGATACCCGTATCCGTCGATATTGGAATTTATAGAGAACCCGACAAACACCCGATGATGATAGGACACATGTATTCTTTAGTTGTCATTGTCATTATTTGGAGCTCGTTTTACGAGGTAGAATGGGCGTCGTCGATGAAGTATTTTATTAATTTAAATGATATTTAAATTAATGTTTTTTAGTGAGTTCATTTTATTAATTTAAATGATATTTAAATTAAAGCTTTTTTAAAGTGATTTCAATTTAATTTGTTTTATTTTGAATTTATTTTCCCAAGTTTATTTTATTGAAAATAAAATAAATAATTGATTTGAAAATCATTTTATGAATATATTTGATTTGAAAAGTCATTTATTTTAATGTGTTAATTGATTTGAAAAATCGATTTTAAAAGCGAAGAAAACTCGTTTTAAAAGCATGTTTTTGAGCTCGATTTTAGCTCGGTTTTTGAGCCCGTTTCTTTTACGAATTGGCACGAATCTCGAGTACACTAACCCACCTATACCAATACCCATCAACCCATGTTCGAACCCCCTCACAAGCAGCCCAAATTCTCGTTCAAAACCAACCCCAAGCAGCCCACATAAAACCGCAAACAGTCCCCTGTTTTGCGAGCCAATTCCCGAGCCCAAACCCGCTCCAAACACTACCAAGACCCGTACCCATTAACCCTAACCCATACCCTAGTATCCTACCCATATTATCCTAGCTTGATCACCAAGAAATCCCCCAAAACGAACCCTAGAAACCCCTCCCAAAGCTGCTGGACAGCAGCTATTCCCAGCTAGCCCGATTGCTCCTTACTCCCTTTTAACCTATTTTAAACCCTTATAAATACCCACCCCTCACCATACATTCATTCCTCGAAGTTCTCCATACATCCAACCATCACATAGAAGCTTTAAACCTCAGAAACAAACCCTAAACATCCTGCAAAAACCCTAAACAAAACCGACACACAAACTGAAACTGTTTGTGTGTCTCCTTCGAAAACCCATTCGTTCCTCCATCAAATCACCATAAAAATTCGAGTTTCTTGTTCCTAATTAACCATATAACATCCATACACACATTAGATAAAGAATTACGAGCCAAATTGCCCTTGAGAGTACACGAAATCCCTCGAAAAACAGAGTGAAATAACACTCTGTTTTCGCGGTTTTTCCTTGTCTGTCCGGTTCTGTTTGTGCTCGTTTTTCGTGCCCAATAACCCAAAACGAGCAGGGGTTGCTTTAAGATCCTTGTTCTCCTCTCTTTCTAGTTTCCAAAACATCTTTCGGATTGAATTTTCGTCGTGAAACGAGGGAGATATCACTGTTTTAAAACTGCTGTCCAGAAACTTTCCAAAACGCGTGTTGCTTTGTTACTTCGTCGACGACGGCCTCTCGAGATAAAATCTACCTTCGATTACGACCCAAGACGGTGTCAACGATACATGTAGGTTGAGGGTGCATCAAATCCCCTTCTCTTTCCTTTTTTATTTCGTTTTTTTTATGCTTTTTTTTAGTTTGTTTTTCGTTTGTTTTTTGTTTGTTTTTTCGTTTGTTTTAAATTAACTATGAAACTAGTTAGTCCGAGTATGAGTTAAAGTACCACTATGAACACCCGCGTTGACTTGAGATGGGAAAAGAAACCGCTCCTTCTGTCGGTCGTACACCCCTCGTCTCATTTACATATCCTCGTGTTCAAAGTAGGGCATAAATAAAACAAGTTATTTAACTTCGATCTTCGTTTTCGACCCCCTTTTGGTTTCGGCCAAATCGATGGACCTTAGGATCCGTTGCATGTTAGTTTAACCTCTGGTTGTTAACCTATGACGTAATTAGATGACTTTAATTCAATTCAATAATTTAATTAGACACTTTAGGTGGCTTTGACGTAATTTATAAAATCAACTAACGATTTCTGTAAATAACTGAATGCATCTATCTCTTTCACCTAATTTCTCGCTAGTATAAGAGTGCGTGATTAGCACCTTCTTATTGACACTCGATGAGTTAATTTAATTAGCGAATTTGACCTAAATAGACCCTTTAGGCCGTGTAGAATGCACCCTTGCGCGACAATCAATCGACATCGTTTTTTTACTCATTTTCTAACTTGTTTTCGATCCTTTTTCTCAATCATTCGATCTAATTAATTAATCTAACTTAGGAACTAGGTTGGCTTTGGTTGGGCCGTGTCTTGGCCGTGTGCTTTGGCCGTGTATTTTGGCCTTCTTTGTTCGTCTCCCTCTTTTGTTTATCTTTTGTTCTTTGTCGTTTATAGCTTGTAATTTACGGTTTTGTTTATCGAGTTGTAATCTTCTAATTTTGTTTTACTTCTTTTGAGTCAAAACCTTTTCAAAAACCTTGGTCTTATTTGGTTAGACGGTTGTTCCCAATGCTTGTAAAAGCGTAGTAAACCGCATGTTGTCGAAAGCAACATGGCCCGGTTTATGCTAATACATGCTTTGGTGCGTAGCCTTATGTCTAATTCGATGAGATTAAGCGCGAGCACGCAATACGAGGATGACCCAAGGACCGTGGGTCATGTGAGCCGAGGGCCACCCTCAAGTGCACGGTTTTCAAGGCCAATTGGCCGCGGGTTTGCGTCATGTATTGTTTAGCAATTGTAATTAGATCGAGTTGTAATTTATTTATCGTTGTGTCGGCATGAAATGCCTGGTTTGTAATAGGTAGATCCCAACGGTTCCAAGTTCCCAAAAAACTTGGTGGCGACTCTAATTTGTCTTAATTCGATTCGAAAGAACCTCGAGTCGATTATGCCGGTGTGGATCCCTCGGACGCAGTTCCCGAGGGCCTTGTCCACACGTTCTTTTTTTCGAGCGTACTTGTGACGTAAATTCAAGTTATCTATTGTAATTCAATTGTAATTTATTTCTTTTTGTAATCTTTTTATTTTTCGTATTATGTAAGATATATTTACTTGGCAATCACATGTAATCAATCTAATTCCTACTTCGACCCAATTGAGTGCTAATTGTTTGTTCACCGACTTAGTCTAATCTCACATGCTAGGATTAATCCGTGTTTGTCGCATTGCATGCATACAATTGATAACATATCGACTATAAACGGCTTCCCTGATCATGAGTAGATGCCGCTATCGAGGAGGGCGAGATTATGTGTTTAAATAAACGAGCTTCCTACTACGTACCCTCACCCCTTACTCAAGATCTCTGTGAACATCTGTGTTCATTGGCATCACGAGAGTCATTCTAGACATAGAATGCTAAGGCTAACAAATTTCTTAGTGTTCATGTCACTACTTTGTGTCTTGACATGACGCGAAGTATTCGAACGGTTCCAATTTTCCATAAAAATTGGCGGCGATTCCACAAATGCAGACTTGTCAAAACTTTCACCGGTTTTAATGCCTTACAAATCGGTAACGGCCCATGATGTGTTTTGGCTCGCGCCAGAGTTCCGTGGGAGAAGTGCCACCGCCTCAAAACAAACGCGCGGGTGGCTATGTCCACAGGGTCCCAAAATATCCGGGTATTACAATCATCCCCCCTTAAAATGAACTTCGTCCCCAAAGTTCGCCTCACTCTCACTTTTCACAACTATTCCTTAAGATTCCCTTACGTCTCATTACCGGTTGTCAAGTACTCTTTCGCCATCACCGTTGTCCTTTACTCCATCGTAAATTCCATCAAGATCTTATTTTCATCATCATTCTTATTAACCACACATGTCAATCATACTTATCCCAAGGTTCTTTACTCAATTCTCATTACTTCCTCTCATCCCGTACTTTCTCTTTCCTTAATTTCCGAATTATTATATCCACTACTCTTAAAAGAGAACGTCGTTTCGAAGTTCAATTGTCAAGCCTCATAATGTGTTCTCATAATGTTCATTACCAAATTCCACAAAATGGTCTAGGTTCAACACTCTCTCTTACTCATTGCAAATCCGTAATTAAATCAGATATAGTCATAATGCCATCGATCTAATCCCACTGGACGAGCCTTCCAAACGTCAAAGTACAAGTTCCAGCCCACGGTTCGAAACTATGATTCCATAATAACTCCCAACTCATGTTGGTTATATGAATACGTATCTATCACGGGGTATAACTCGATTGTTATTATATATCTACATCACGTCAAATCTCATACACTTACATGTATGCACATCAATTACGAATATGAGGACTCCATGAAACAATCAAATAATACAAAATTTCACGCTATGTGACTCAACCATGTTCAACGTTTCCATTTACGAACACCATGCCATGCGTACACCGCGTCAAATCCACGACATGATCACACATGTGTTTCCACACCCATTCCCATCCATCCTCAATACTTCCGTTACTAGCATCATGAGACTCTGATTATGCATTCAAGATTACTATACGACACACACATCACGACAAAACCCACATAATACGAACATTGTTATCATACCAAAATGAATTCACGACAATTAATATGTACCACACACAGTCGTCACATCATTCTTATCATCCAATTATACATGTCAATTAACAACTTTCATTTAAGTTCCACTCTTAAATATTAAAAGTCATATAACGTAAACAATTCACAAGGTCTCATCCATATGGGGTCAACATGTTCATCCGACACAAACCAACCATTATAAATCGTGAAATAAGGCTATACACCCAATATTAGGTCGACTACTGATAAAACAAAGGTCAAATCAGACCACTCGGTCAAGTGTAAGAGGCCACTCGGCCGAGTGCATGGTGCACTCGGTCGAGTGTCACCTGGGCAGAATGTTTTCATTTTCAACTCGGTTCCAAACTTTTTATTTCATCACACAAATGCTAATAGATTCCGATGATGACTAATACACTATCAGTTAACCAAATTTAAACAAACTCTTGGCCCTATGGCCATCATTATTACACAATTAAGGTGAAATGTTTGAGACACACTACCGACACAAACATACTATTTCATGGACACGACCTAACCACTCATTATTCTGAAGGAATAATAACAACATCATTACTCAATTAATCACTACAACAAGGTCACGATGTAAACCGTAGGCATTTCACCTGACAATTGGGAGGCGACTTCAGAAACAAACATCTATACTACCGCTCATAGGCCGGAACCTCGCCCAACTACTTGCACACTTCATGCATACACACTTAGCTTAAGCGACCATACTATATAACACAATTGATTAAATCTCTTAACAACATGACTAAACTCACACGCATCATGTATCACACTCTTACTCTCATAACCGCGAAAACCAAGCTTAGTATTACTAAATTCACCGTCATATGTCTCAATTATTAAAACCCAAACTTATCCCTCTTATGTCACGACCGTCAATGCAACCTCCTCACAAGGGTTCCCCCGAAACTTGTAACAAATTCCTTATTGAATATCGAATTACAAAATCTGTAAAATTCCAAACTCGTTTTCGTTCTAATGCTCTCTCTTATTCCAGTCTCATGAATCTTCATCCCCATCTATTCGATTCATACCATTTCTTAAGACAAATATTACACCCTCCAAAAACTTTTATCAACTCGTGTCATCACTCTCTTTTTACTCTTGGTACCTCACCATTCTCTCATCATTCCATAAATCCCGACTCAAACATATGTTAACCAAAATTCCCGAATCATACTCAAAGGTTACTATAACATGCCTTTCAATCCACGTTCACTAATTATGAGTCCGAACAACTGCTAAATATCCAACCTTGGTCGCACTCCACTCTTTATCTACTCATGGTCAACTCACTCGACTTAAGGCTTGGTATAGGCCAGATACCTTCCTAGTGTTCCAATTCCCAAACTTGATGACTATACCCAATTCCACGCATCTTGTCGGAGACATATGCCTAAGGGCTAGGGTGAGAAAATCGTCCTTTCGAGCTCACACAAACTCTATGCCTGGAAATCCCGGGGGTTAAATCCCTTGAGCTGCCACCGGCTCTTGGTGAACATCTCTTGCTTGATTGCTCCTCGCGTCCCTTGATAGTCTTGACACGCCACAAAATCCATTTCACATGTCAAATTACTGATAGGAGTGGTGAGAATTTAGACAATCCGGAATGGATATGGAAGAGGTAAGTATCGAATAATTTGGGACCGATATAAATTTTTCTTAGCGCTTTAAATCAACGACCAACACTTGGAAATAAATCCTTGACACGAGTTTCCCGGAAAAGGAGTCTTGGTGAAATCACGCCATAATCTAATTCCAATTAAGATGATGATAAACATTTAACAACCTTGACGCCATTACTTCAAGAATGATCATAAGAGTCAAAATTGTTTGGCATACTTTTACATTTTCCAAAATTTTGAGAGTTTTTAACTCAAATCAATGCCACCTACCATTAGGAAGTGGAAAAATCAAAAGACAACCCAAGAAACAAATAAACATGGGAATAAAATTACGGGTATACTAATTACCCAATTTCGAAAATTGTGCGTCTCAATATGGAAAATTTTCTCAACATTCGGCTTTACAAGCCATTGTAGTGAAAGATTAGCACTACATGAAACAAGCAAACCATGTTGAGAGTATAAAAATCAAAACTCTAGCATAATTGTCATTTGGTTCAAAATCTTGAAAATTTTAAGACGCAAAATTCCATTATAAGAGGTTACATTCTATTACAAACCAAATCTAAATTATTAAGAAGCAATTAAGACAAGAAATGACTTGGCCAAATTAAAAATCCGGGTAAGTATAATACTTATTTCCAACACTATAAGGTCTTTAAGACGGAAAAATCTTCGATGTAAAGCTTTCTCAAGCTTCATAAGTTTGGGATTTAAGGTAACCGTGAATAAATAAAACATGTAGTGAGCATAAAATCAAAATTTTGACATAGTTAGTACCAAACTTTCAAGAAATTGGTCACATTTTTAAAACGAAATTTCTTTGTTTACATCATAGTATAACAATAACCATCAAGTTCATATCTTGGCAACATACTTAAGTCATTTTTAAGACATAAATTAAAATTTGTCCATGGTATATATGGATTTCGAAAGTTTTACCAAGTTTTAAAACGAAATTCATTTCGTTTTAAGGCAATATACCACATTACTAAGAAAGAGGGTAGTCTTATAAGGCAAATAAACCAAGTTTTACTCATGAAAAATAAAAATTTGGGCATGACTTACCTATATTTCGAAAATTTAAGACGAAGTTTTAAGACGAAATTTTCACATACTAAACAAGATCCATCAACAATAACAAAGGTTAAGCCTTGGTTGTGCTATTAAACCCAACAACAAGCACCAAAAATCAATTTATAAGCTCAAAACATCATTTTCGTGTTCTTCATTTTAGGTGACGAAATTGACATAAAAAAAATTGATATTTAGCAACAACAATGTAAAAAATAAGAGGAAAGATGGTCTACTTACATTGCTAATTAGGGAGAGATTTGAGATGGAAAAATGGAGTAGAAAGCTTAACCCAAGTAACAAATTACAAAAATGGAGTTTTGGAATAAATTTTGGAGGAATTTTGATGTTGAATGAGTGAGATGAAAAGAAAATATGAAGAAGATAAGAAATGAAGAAAGGGTTAACCCGTGTAATTTTCCAGCCAACTTCACTCGGTCGAGTGGCGAGTTAACTCGGTCGAGTGGCGTAATTCACTCGGTCGAGTGCCCTATTTTCCAGAATGTTTCCAGGTTTCTGGAAAATGGACCAATCGGTCGAGTGTCAGGGTCCACTCGGTCGAGTGCACTGTACTCGGTCGAGTGTGGACTCGTACTCGTTAGAGTGATTGCTTATGGCTTGAAATTTCGAGTCAAATTCGAATGATGAAGTCCCTGCAACACAAAGAGAAGGTTTGGGAGTCCACCGGCTATCGGTGACTCACCTGAGTTAGTTCATGTATCATCCTATTTACCGTCTTTGGTACACTATCGTAGAACTGGTAACTACTCTACCAATATATTTCACCAATCATACACTATAGATGCACTAGCTATTGAAGTATGTGTCATCAACAATAGCGCGATCACATATTTAATCTCATATAAAAGAATACACAAGGGATGATTCAATATATTGACAACTGATCAACATTAATCAGTAACGATTGGCTGACTAGAGTTTGAGTTACTATCATTTGACGGTGGTGATCAGTTGATCCCTTAAGGTCACACCTATAGGACAATTCCCTAACTGATAATTTAATTAATTTTATGTCGATACAGATTAATTAAATCCTTAAATTGAACAAATTCTTATCAATGAGTGAGAGTTATATATCTTATTATAATGTGATTAAATAAGATTCAATTTAGTAATTAATATGTTATATTACTTAAATTGATTAATGTTTATGAAATATTTGAGATAAGAGTAATTAGTTAGTTATAATTACAAAATGTTGTAGATTATATTAATTGGACTTAATGTGACCCATTTTGTATACATGTAATTGTGAATTACTTGTTAATTTGTTAAATGTAATTTATTTGATTTAAAATGATATTTAATTAGTTAACTATTCATTTATATTTCTAATGACATGTTACATGTAACATGTCACATGTCACACATTACAATTGACAAAATACAAAAATAAAATGGAAGTCCATTTTATGGTAAAGGGACGGGTTTTTAGCATGGGTAGGTTTAAGATTGTGTAGTTGATTATTTTAATAAGTTAAACATAATCATTACATTTATTCCACTAAACCTAGCTTATTGTTTTTGGGTAAGACAAAAAAGAAAACCATTTTCCGTTCCCCATGCTTGTGATGAGCGGCCACCCCCTCCCCATATACGAGACAATTAGTTCTCATATTTGATTTACTCTATGCTCATGCAAAACTCCTCTTTCTCTCTTCATAAAAGGTGTTTTATGTGCAAATTTGTTCATAAAGATCTAAGAAAAATATGTATATTACTATAGTAGTAATATCATTAGTATTAGATTTAATATTTATGGATACTAATATATATTATCTAGTTAATAATTATATTAGTGTTAAGGGTAAGTCTTAGGTGCAACTAAGAGGAGAGTTTCTAATTTGGAACTTTGGTTTTTGGAGGATCATCCTAAACTTATTAAGCTCAAGAACAAGGTAAGGAAGGTGTCCTACCTTGTGCCCAATATTCCGTCTCACTCATGTGTAAGGAAAATTGTTTTCTCTCCTTATTTCATTTATTTACATATTGCATGCAACTAGATCTATTATTCTAAATTAGTGAGTAATTTAGAAACTAATTAGAGGAGTCTAATTAGGGGTTCAAGAGTCTAACAATTGGTATCAGAGCTTTGTTGATGCATGCAAATCGTTTTTTGAGTTTTTTACGAGTTATTTGATGACTAAAATAAAAACCGGAAAATTTGTGTAAATATAGTATATACACGAAATTTTCCATGCATGTATACATTCTGGTCCTAAAATGTTTTAGGTCATTTTAGATGATTTATGGAATTTTATTGCTCATTTTTATAATTTATTGGATAATAATACTCCCTCCTATTCTATATAAACTTCCCTATTTCCTTTTCCGTCTATTCACAATAACCTCCCTATTTCCTTTTTTGGTAAGTGTTTGTGTGGTCCAAATTTAATTGTATGGTGGAGTAGTGTATTTGTGTGGTCCAAATTTATTTATATGGTGGAGTAGTCTGTTTTCTTAATTTTTGTGTCAAAATGAAATGGGAGGTTTATTGTGAATAGGAGGGAGTAACATTTTAATGAGTAAAATGGTTATTTAATAACTAAAAATAGTTATATGTTGTTTCTGGCCACGAAATTTTTATATGATCTCACATGCATATTTTACTTATTGTATGTAAAATTTGAAGTTAATGTGATTAATTTTGCACGATTTATGATTTTAATGGTTAAAATGGACTAAATCGACATTATATAAGCTAAAAATTAGCTAAAACGAACTCTATGGCATGAAACTTTTCCCCAAAGTTGCACACATATTTAGAACATCAGATGTGAAAAAGAAAAATTAATTTTGTTAATTTTGTGTGTTTATTGATTTTTTATGTGATAAAATCTATAAAAGGCAACTTTATTAGTCATGAAATTAAATTCGATATTTTTGGTTGGATTTATGTTTTTCCAGGATCTAGAAATTATTTTAGTATGTTCAAAATTTTGATTTTAAAATTTTCATATTTTTTGTGATTAATTTGGAATTAAGTTGTAAAAATTATGATTTATGCTACTTATTCATGAAATAAATTAAAAATGCTTTGTGAGCAATTTTTAATGAATTTTTGGGATCTTGGTCATATTCTTGAAATGTAAAACCAAGTTAGATTATTGTCAAATATTAGTGTGGACTAATATTTGAGTCCTAAGACAGTTAGGGTAATTAACTTGGGCTTAAATTTGATGTGAGTATTATTTTGTGATTTTAATAAGTTAAAAGTCACGCATTTCCATAAAACCAAAGCGATACACGCGACTACCAGCTGGGGCGATGATCACTTGACCACTGTAGCCCCCAAAGGGGGTGGCTTACATGGTCCATGTGGTGGTGCGAGAATGCATGGGTCCGGGGGGATTCATCCCCCTCGTCATAAAAAAAAAAGAAGCAATATACGATATAATCTAGTAAGGCGATTTGGCACATTCATTTTTGCATGTTGAATACATATATAATGCTGCATATTTTTATAGATGTATGTCATTTAAATTTATATAATTTTGAATCATGTAATTTGTCTTAGTATGGCCTTAGTTTTTAATCGGTATTACCCGTAATGTAAGGGAATATCGATTCGGTTGTAATTTTATTGTGATCTCGCATCACCGTTTTGTAATTTAATGGATTTAAATTTTTATTACAAATGTATAATAGGAATAGCTATGTATTTTATTATTATTTTTGTAATTCCGGAGTTTCCTAAAGACGGAGCCATTCGGAAAGGAGTTCCGATCAAGACAGTGTTTCCTTGGGAGGCGTGTCACATGAAGTTAGAGGGACCAAAGGAGTTGGTTTCCGAATATGTAATAGATTATTGGATTTTCTATTTTAGGAAAGGTCATACTAGGAAATTGCTTTTCTTTACATGTTCTATTTTATATGTTTGCATGCATGCCAAATCGCCATAACATCATATGCATATCTTTTTATATCGAGTTCTCGACCTTGTCAATTATAATTATCGATAGATCACTAATTTAGTTCACTTAAAAGAGATAGATAATAAATTGACAAGACCTTCACATTTCTAAAAATTGAGACTTAGCCTTACCAAATAGTAGGAACTCATGAATCCCAATTTCATTAGGGGTACAATACGGTATTGAAATATTATACCGGGGTGCTTTCTTTTAACATTGGGTAAGTGGGGTAATAAGATGTTATTACATTTTGAAATTTGGTTGATCTCAACGAAAGTATTAGAGGGACCGTTGTCCGAATAGGTTCGGGCTAAAGCTGAACTTAATGTAATTTCATCGACCGAGAGTTCTAAGTGTAGAATCGGTTAAATGAGTTAACCCACCAAATTGTATTAGTAAAGGTTGTAGAGGGACTGTTGTCCCACAATCGAGCTAGTATGAATTTGGGTCTTGGAATCATTTATATAATTGGGTGGAGGTCATTATATAAATGCTAAAACTTGCTAAAAGTTTTCATATATTAATAAAATCTCTTTTCTAAAGGCCTCAATTGAACCGTTTAAATAAGGCGTGGACTAGCTCCATAGGAATCGTTCTATTACATAGAACTCCATAGTAATTGTCCTATGTCATATAAGATTAGCATCTTAAATTCCTAACATACCTATGTATGATTTCTTGAGAAGAAGTATGAATAGAAGAAATGATTAGTCAAAATATGTTTTGATGATATCTTCTATGCATCCACGGTTCAAAAGTCTTATTGCTCAACCTAAACACTTGTCATCAAGCACTTAATTAGTTAAGAACATGACAATGTTAAATTGGTTAATTGATTTGTTAGAAATTTTGATTAACCAAATACCACAATAGAGTTAACCCTTGTGAAGGATTAACTAGGAATTAATATGAAGATAAGTCTTCATCAAGTAGAAATTCTTGAAGTCAGTGGGAGCGTAAGAAGTAAGCACCTATCTTAATTGTTAAGGATAGAACTAGGCTCAAATGAGAAAGTGTTAGACACTAAAATAGATACAAACCCCTAATAAGTAAAGATCAAGGAAGTTGGTCGTGTGACCCCAACATATTCCTTCTTGAATATCTATGACATTGACATTACATTCTTGCAAATTACCACATCATGAGTATTTGATACAAATTTGTGGATTTCATCATCATATTTTGCATTATCATGTGACGACTAGCAAGAATGTTGTCGTGTACTCATTTTAGTTTGCTATTTAGAAATGTACCACAATAATTGTTATGATGTACACTAACTCTAAATATGAATATAATTCAAGTTTTGTATATAACGCAAAGGGTTTCACTATTATGCAATTAAAACAAGCGTTGTGCCCTTACATACCACGATTAAGTTTATGGTGAGACCATGCAAATCAAGGTAATTATATTCAAACTAGAAATAAATGTCCTATATACAAGACTCAAGTAGGTGACCCCAATCATTTCTCAATTCTCGATTGAAAAATCGCATTTAGAAACTAGTTTTGACTAGTGTCCCAAACCATTTGATTGGAAATCTCTTAGTATGTGCGAATCTTGTATTCAAAGCAAGATAGTTCATGATCTTCTTCTTGAAAAGGATTATCAATGGAGCAAGATATTCGCCCTATTTACACTTTGAAGTGTATGGTCGAATACAATTTCAATCAGAAAAGGTTATTACTTCTTCATCTCTTTTACCAACGAACTAGGTAGATACTTGGTATCCACCTAATGAGGTAAGAAGAGAAATTCTGTGAATAAGTTCAATGAATTTTTAAAAAGTATCAAAACCTAGAGATTATAAAACCAAAGTATTAGTACTTTGTTAAGGTGGGGAATAATAAAGTAATGACTTTGATTTGCACTAAAAAGATTGTGATATGGTATCACAAGTTCACCTTCATAAGCATATAATATTAGATAAGGTGTGTTAGAAAGTGACAAAGAATCCTATATGATATGATTGAATCTTTACAATAGAGTTGGAGGTAGTTTCTATTATAAAATTTGTCTGGCATTTAAATTTTTCACTAAAACAAAACATAGTTAAAAAAATATCTACATTTCATATGAGATATGGTTAGGCATGACACATAAATTGTAGCTTGATTCGATAGTAAACATGTGCTTATTTTTCCTACATGATCACGAGAACGAAGGGTTTGTGGCTCGTGATGCTGTCTATTAAGAAAAGAGGATTATTTTTTAAAAGACAGTGTGGGGGAAAATGTTCAAGAGCCACAGACTGATCATAAGGCGTAGGAAAATGTTCTTTCTTGGTCAAAATTAGTAAATATTTCTTTGAAACCTAGGTGTACAAGAGTCATGTTATTTTTGAAAGTAACAAAACCTTTAACTTATTAAGATGCTTTATCTATTTTCAACTCCACAAAAATCCGAACTGAACATAAACATTAAGATGTTTCCATGACTTGGTTGATTGGTGGTAAGAGGTTTACACCAATTGCAATGCTTCGTTAAATTCGGATTTCATAATAATATTTGACTGTTTGATTTTAAAATCATCTTGCATAAGTTTTGTAAATCGCAACTACCCTAAGGTAGGATACGAACTTAAGAGAAATCTTAAGTAGAAGTCAAGGAGTTGAATGGTATGTTTCAGTCATGTAATAAACCTTTCTCGATTTGTCGAGTAGTTTTGTTTATACATGAAGTTTAGTGGGAGTAGGGTGGTATTATTAGTCTTATATGTGAATGACATATTGATCACTATGAGTGATGAAAAACTTATGAGAAGAATAATACATATCTAAGATATCCAATTCGATGGATATTAGTATAAAGTTAATATTCTTATGTTAATAAGAATCTTGACAAGTTCAAAAGTATTGAACATGTAGAAATTGAATCCATTTGCTTCCGCTGCTGGATTAATTTATTATGCTAAGATGTGTCTCTATTCTTATACTTTGTATACTTGGAGTATGACGATAAATTAAAATCGAATCTTTGTGAAAGTCACCAGGTAACCATATAGTTCATTCGTTAGTACTCAAGGAGGACTAAAGATATGAAACTAAATGTTTGAAAATAATTGTTGGATTTATGTGCAATGAATTACAAAAAAACCATATTCTAAATGCATAAGGATGGTTGGAGAACCATCTTGGCTATGATTATTTGAGGAGTAAATCTGCGAGAAACGTTCTAGGCAGTTGAACAATGAGAAATATACAACGGAGATTATATTGTCAATTGATCATCATTTATCGGTAACGATTGGCTCACTAGAGTTTGACGTTACTGTCGTTTGACGTTGGTGATCAGTTAATCCCTGAGTACACTTGCATCTATGAGATATGCAAGAAGGATGAATCCCAAACACTGTGAGGACAGTGGGAGCTATCCTAAGGCAAGAGAGCCTATGTCTAGATTGGATCTAAACACGTACTCAAAAGGTTTTACAATACAAGATTATAGATAACGAAGGGAAATAATATATAATAAGGTTAAGTAAAGTGTAAAATGTTGCTAAGACTTGTTAACCAAGGCCTTCTCATAGGCTTAACATGATAAGTCATGCCATTTCAATTGAATTGAAATGTACGATTATATACAAAATTAAAAATGGATTATAGATTATGTAATAATTGATATTGTATTAATTTTACATTTGTGATAATGCATTCATCGTTTGAGTTTTATTCTAAACTCTTTTACTTTGTTATATCCAAATAGGTTGTAAGGACAACGTTGAAACCTATTAAAGTGAACTGGATTAACATAGTATTGGCCCCTAGTTGCTTATATGAGGTGACAACTCCTAGTGACTAGAGTGTGAGTCGATTGATGGCAATTTCAAGTGAAATAGGATCATGAGAGATGGGTACGATCACATATCCAGACTGTATGGTACACTCTGTCGGGCAGTGACCGCTTATAGAGTTCTGGTAATTATTATATAGCCTAGTCGTGGCGAGAGCTACTATAGTATTCTTTTTGAGTCGATTCTTTGACTAGAGGCTGTTCGCCCAAGGTGGCACAGTTTCTGATTGACTTTGAGTTTTGCTCCACGACTTCCGAATATGGAGTGCAAATGGGCATCTTTTGGGTCATGATGAGCTGTGGCTATTCGAAGGGAATAGTGCGATAGGAATTGTCCACCCCCTTGTCAAGGTTATCTAAATCTCAGGGCCACTTGAGGAGTAGTGAAATGGAAATGCGTGGCCACGCTTGGAAGGTATCTACGGCAAATAATTCCGGTCAAACAGTTACTCTCCAGATCGAGGAAACCACTCTAGATATGATCAAATGCAAGTACGACCTGCAAATCACCTTGCATTGAGTGGGAGATAGTAATAGGACAAGAGAATTGGTGACGCACACTTGTCTCGGACAAGTGGGAGATTGTTGGAGTATGTGTCCTCAACAATAGTGCGATCACATATTTAATATCATATAAAAGAATACACAAAAGGGATGATTAAATATATTGTCAACGGATCAACATTCATCGGTAACGATTGGCTGACTAGAGTTTGACGTTACTGTCGTTTGACGGTGGTGATCAGTTGATCCCTTAAGGTCACACCTATAGGAAAATTCCCTTAACTGATAAGTTCATTAATTTTATGTCGATACAGATTAATTAAATCCTTAAATTGAACAAATTCTTATCAATGAGTGAGAGTTATATATCTTATTGTAATGTGATTAAATAAGATTCAATTTAGTAATTAATATGTTATATTACTAAAATTGATTAATGTTTATGAAACATTTGAGATAAGAGTAATTAGTTAGTTATAATTACAAAATGTTGTAGATTATATTAACTAGACTTAATGTGACCCATTTTGTATACATGTAATTGTGAATTACTTGTTAATTTGTTAAATGTAATTTATTTGATTTAAAATGATATTTAATTAGTTAACTATTCATTTATATTTCTAATGACATGTTACATGTCACATGTCACACATTACAATTGACAAAATACAAAAATAAAATGGAAGTCCATTTTATGATAAAGGGACAGGTTTTTAGCATGGGTAGGTTTAGGATTGTGTAGTTGATTATTTTAATAAGTTAAACATAATCATTACATTTATTCCACTAAACCTAGTTTATTGTTTTTGGGTAAGACAAAAAGGAAAAGCATTTTCTCTTCCCCATGCTTGTGATGACCGGCCACCCCCTCCCCATATATGAGACAATTAGTTCTCATATTTAATTTACTCTATGCTCATGCAAAACTCCTCTTTCTCTCTTCATAAAAGGTGTTTTATGTGGAAATTTGTTCATAAAAATCTAAGAAAAATATGTATCTTACTATAGTAGTAATATCATTAGTATTAGATTTAATATTTATGGATACTAATATATATTATCTAGTTAATAATTATATTAGTGTTAAGGGTAAGTCTTGGATGCAACTAAGAGGAGAGTTTCTAATTTGGAACTTTGGTTTTTGGAGGATCATCCTAAACTTATTAAGCTCAAGAACAAGGTAAGGAAGGTGTCCTACCATGTGCCTAATATTCCGTCCCACTCATGTGTAAGGAAAATTGTTTTCTCTCCTTATTTCATTTATTTACATATTGTATGCAACTAGATCTATTATTCTAAATTAGTGAGTAATTTAGAAAGTAAATAGAGGAGTCTAATTAGGGGTTAAAGAACCTAACACTTGCATACACTTAATTAACACACGACGCAACAATTTTAGAGGGCAAAACTATCATTCATATACCAACACAAGCTATTCATCCTCAACCATGCTACTCACACTAATCTAAGAATTCAACCTCATGCACATTCACACATCATTAAGCGCAACTATATCATACAAGAAACTTAATACTAATCACACATTCATGCAACAATACAACTTTCCACATAACGTTCACTCATACTCTTAATCACCTACGTAGTGACCAATCGAGACAATAGACACTAGTTTTGATATGAGGGCGCCTACTCATCCAAAACCGATCTCCCGTTGCACTCATGTCGGATTCGTTTTATTAAACCGCTCTGATACCACTTTGTAACACCCCCTTCTTACCCGGCCAAGGTAATTGGGAGATGATACCATCTCGGTTTCTCGAGGCGGTGAAATCGAAGTTGCAATTAAGAAACAACTTAAATTAATAATAAGTTTAGTGATTTACCACAAATGAATAAATGAATAATAAATGTGAACTAGACATTATACAACTTGTCTACCATCTAAGTTATCTATCTATGCTACTTGACTCCAAGTACGATGCTTGTCCCGTCTCCCGTATGACATCAAACCAACATATACTTAACCTTTTCCCCATTGATGAACGTGTCGTTGTACGCCCTCAAACACATTTATACCCAACTACTAGTATAGAAAGAAAGTCAGGGTTGAACCCAAAGGACGGGGGTACTCAAATTGTTCAATCTAATTGTATTTGCACTAAGGGTTGTCACAATTGAAAGGGTTGAAGATTCTAAGCTAATGAAAGCAATAAGCAGTAAATAAAAGGATGTAAACAAATGATAAAAAGCACTAGGATGTCATGTGATCATAGGGGGTTAATGGTGGTGAGCATACAAACATGTTTACATAGTTGCAAGCAAATTATTATTGTAGTGGAATCGAGTTAGTTATGTCTTACGATTCATAGGAAGATTTGGGTCCCGGGGCCGAGTCGTCAAGACTGTACAACACTTACAAGTCGACTTACTTTCTTCCTATTCACTTCTATGCATAGTCTAACAAGACTCGAGTTAGTTTATATCTTACAAGTCTTGTTGAATAGATAAGAGATGTGCAAAATGCAAGGTTTCATAGTCTAGCATTTTATCAAGAATAACATGTGCATAGGTTAACACTACAACAAGCATGCAATCTTATGATAACATATTAGATTAAGTATGAATCTACCCCCATGTTATAGTCCCCTAATCTCCCACTAATCCTAGCTAAGAGACTACTCACTACTCATCATGATTATTATGCTAACAATGGTGTCAAACATCACAACACAAGTGAACATGATGATTAAGCAAGAAAATAAACAAGAGATTAGCAAGTAAATAAAAAAAGGGATTAAGATTGTTACTAACTTGGAGAGTAAATATGAACATAAATAAAGAAGAATCCTTGAATAAAGATGAAGACTTGTCACTTAATCTTCAAAAACATACCCAAGAGATCCAAATGTAAACAACTTGAATTGAACAAAAGAAATGAAAGAACAATAGAACAAACCCTTTGATTAATGGTGGAGAGTTGTCAATTCCCCAATACAAACCCAGGAATTCTTTAAGTACAAAGCTAAATCTATGATTGTTTGAGAAATAGTTGAGGAAAGATTAAATTGCAATTTGTGGAATGATTAAAGACTAATATATTCTATTCTACTCCTAATCTAATCTAAGAAAGGTTAGTCTCTTGATTATTACAAATGGAGTATATATATAGTGGTACATCATTAGATTAAGCAAGGGTAGATTAGGAAATAATAAGCTTAAGTGTCGAATAGAGCCTTGCAAGTCCTAAGAGGAACTCCAAGACTCCCCATTGCGAAGATAATCTCCCTGCCAAACAATCCGCTCGATCTGGGCAAAATCCGAGCGTCCTGAGCTTCAACCCGAGCGGGTTGAGGAACAACTCGAGCGGGTTGAGCTGCAGAATCCTTTTTCTTGCTTTTATGCCTATGATGCTTCTATATACTCCTTATTTCTATCATCTATGGTCATTATTCTTGCCTCCTTTTCATACTAGTCCATCTAAGATCATCAACAAGCTTCCAAATATGCGCGAGAGACGGGAATTCCGCCTCATTACCTTCTTTCCTACAAGACATATTAAATGCATTAAGAAAGCAAATAGGAAGCAAATGACGAATCAAATGGTTATGAAATGCTATAATAGTATGCAAAATTAGGTTCAATTAGAGGACTAAATGTGCATAATTAAGAGCCACATCAAATATCCCCAAACCGAACCTTTACTCGTCCCGAGTAAAGAGGTGACTAGAACTAGACCTTTATTTAATATTATAATAATACTAATATAGCCGATGTGAGACAATTAGCGGGTCTCATTCCACCCCTTCAACTCATAATAAGACATCCATGAGGTAAGATGCCTTCTTGCAAGGCAAGGTGTGGCTTGCCAAAATGGCGATGCATCCTAACATTTAAGCACACAAGAACAAGTAAAAGGATGCATCTACAAAAGAATGGCCGCTTTCCTCATCTAAGTGGCAGAAATCAGCTACAAGGGAAGCAATTCAAGGGCACACACTCCATCGTTAATATTGGTTCTTCTAGTTACTAAGTCCAAGAGGATACAAACAAGTCACCTCCAAGTTGTGTTAAACTAGGTTACCTTTTTCCACAATCGCTAAATGCTTTTGTCAAGAGCCAAGTCCCTATGGTGTTAGAAAACACTGTAGGATCGCAGAGTTCCCCCTCTTGCCTAAATAAGAAGAAGGGCCGTCCCTTCTCCACTATGCAACAAAAATGAGATCAATGGATAAAAGGGATCAAGATGTTTTGAGTTTCACATTTGTAGTTTGCTTTTTGATTTGTGCCCCCCCCCCCCCCCCCAATTTGTTGTGGCATTTGACTTTTTGAGAACATTTCTTTCCCATTTTTGATGTTTGGCAGTTTCATACTTGGCAATTTTTTTTGCATTCTTTTTGAACATTTTCAAAGTAACCCCATTTTGTAGCAAGTGTACTTTTATTGAAGCATAAGAGTCTATTTTTGCTCCTCATTTCATTTGATGCAATTGTAAACTTTTAACATTGATAACTTGAACTCAATTTGATATTTTTGTGCCCATTCCCTTTTTGTTGACAAAATATGGTGATAGAAGTGTAAGAACGGTTGCATGGCTTCAAAGGTCACCTTGGAATAAACAGTAGCCAAGGAGTTATCACACCACAAGGTACTCTTGACTAGGCCTTAGTCCATGGGTCAAAGAATACTAGTATGACACATCCTAGACTGACTTGAGGGTATTCTAGCAAACAAAGTCTCAAGGAGAAAAATTATCTACAAGGGACTTAAATACACTTGTCAAGCTTCCCAAATAGGCATTTTCACAAAATTTCTAACCAAGCAAATACATGCCATGATGCAACTATCATATATACAACTCTAATGCATATGCTTCTATCAACTATTATGCCACATAATCTAGATGCAAACTTTTTAGCAACACATTGGTTCATACCGCATCAATCAAAATATAGCCACATTGTAATACTCCGTATTTTAATAATAAATTGTAAAGATAATTTATGTAATTTAATAATTAATTAAAAGACATTTCTAATAGTAATTATAATAAGAAGTTAATTACATAATAAATTAATAATGCAAGTCGGGAATTGGGTTTAGCTAATATTTAGCATTTGGGCCGTGTGCCATTGTTGTTTGGACCGACATCTATTAAGTTGGTATTAGTGTAATCGGGATTTATATCGGGGATTAATAATTAAATATGGCAAAGAAATAATATTATATAAAGGTAATTATAATTATAATAATAATAATAAAGTTATGGCAATAATAAATTAGTAAGTATTGTATGAGGGAATTATAGTTGTGATAGGATTAATAGTATATGATAAATAATAATGATTTAATTATAATGACAATTCCTACTACTAATTAGAATAAGGAAAGTTACATGGTTTCCTAATTGGCCTCGTATTCTCTAAATCTTACACTATAAATACCACCTCAAATCTGATAAATAAATTACAATTAAAAAGAAGAAGCTTTAGGAGACGGAAAAGGAAGGAACTAACATAAACCAATTAATCAACTCGAGGTAATTTATTCATCTTAAATCGATTTATAATCTTTTCATGCAAGCAACTTTAGATCGATAGTATGACTTATATAGACCACCATAGGACTCGAAATTTGGACCTAGAGCAACCTTGCACTGCCGAGATTCTGACCTGAGCTTAGTTGACCCACGTGGACCTTGATAGGGTGGTGTTTAGGGCGGCGAAAAGTGGCTGGTCAGGAGGGGTTATACGGGTTGGTTGTGGGTGATTGGAACGGGTAATTGAACCCCTAATTGGCTATGTCGTGACCTGGGTATAGAGGGGTTGTGTTGGGGTGGTTGAGTCGACCACTTTGGTGGTGGTGGTATGGTGGCAGGTGGCGGTTTGCGGTGGTGGTGGCGAAAACAGGGGAGGAGGACGTGTTTGGGTATGCGGTTTTCGAGAGTGTTTTAAGGGGTTGTAGGTGGTCTGGTTAGGGGGGTTGCTGAGTGGCTTTTGTCGAGGGAGGATAGGGGAGTTGATTGGTGGTTGTAGGTGGGGGTGAAGGTGGCGTTAGGTGGTGGTTACGAGAGTGTTTTGTGGGGGGTGTCAGGTGAGTGCTGCGGTTGGTGTCGTGTGATAGGGCGTGGGTTTGTGGGTTGCTGGTGGTGGTTTAGCTGGTGGTTAAGGGTGAGTTGGGTGCGTGGGGTTGCAGGCTAGGGGTGTCGAGGCTGGGTGGTGGCTGTGGTGGCTTGTGGTGTCGGGTTTGGTGGGTTTTGTGAGGGGTGTTGGTCACGGTTTATAAACCGTGTATGGGGGTGATGTGTGTTGTTTTTTTAGTCGGGTTTTATTTGGGTAACTCGGGTTATAATTGAATCGGGTTTTAATTATCATAAACCTTTAATAATAAATAATTAATTTAAATAATTAAATAAAAGGAGTAAATAGATAAATAAATGATAAATAAGTTAGTAATTATAATTGTTGTAATTCTTATTATTATATAGGTGACGGAAATTGTGAAGAGTTTATAATCGGATTTGTTTGCTTTAATTATTTGGATTGCTTGAGCTGCTTAATTGGAATCGCTTGCCAGGTAGGGATAATCCTACTCAACTCGACTTTTAATTATCTATGTTTGGTATGGTGGATTACTTACGTTAAAGTGAATTGATCGTATGTGAATTGTGTTGGTTGATATAATTGTAATTGTTGGAAGGGAGATTCATATTGTATATGTTGGTTGATAATATCGTCAAGGTTGGAAGGGTGTCTTATGTTGGTATGTGTCGGTTATATTGATGAGGTGAATTGGATTGTATCGTTGATTGGTATGTGGTTATTATAAAAGCTGTGCGACAGTCAGTTGTACGTTGTTGAGGGAGTTTGTACACTGGGGTGTTGGTAATATGTACGTTGTGAGGGAGGGGTACTATTACATATTGCGGTACGTTGTTAAGGGAGGGGTACCAAAGTAATGTGAGCACGTTGTTAAGGGAGTTGTGCTAAGTAAAGAAAAAGGATGGGCACGTTGTCAGGGGGTTGTGCAATGAAGGTGAATTGAATTGGATTGATAATTGTATGTTCTTGTTGTTTAGTTTTATTCCTACTCAACCTCGCGGTTGACTGTGTATTCGTGAACACCTGCGGTGAACCGTTTTATGGGGAGCAGCTTTGACAGGTACCAAAGATTAGCTGACTTGGGAGCTTATGGGAATGCGTGAGGACTTGGACAACCTACCTAGAAGTCTAGATCACATAGAATGTTTTATCACTTTATTTATTTCATTGCGAGATGTATTTATTTTTATATTAAGTTTTAGTTGATTAAAATTGTAAAACATATGTAATCATTAAAGTTTTTAATTTAAAGTACTTTGGTTTGTTGTACTTTGTTATACACTACCTCGGGAAACCGAGATGGTAACAGTCCTATTTATTTGGGAATGTCTAGCTAAAGGCTCCTGAATAAATGGGGGTGTTACAAAGTGGTATCAGAGCAAAACGATCCTCAGGCCTAACCAATGAATAATAATGAATTTAGGATGTGTCTAAATAAAATGAACCCCGGGTAGAAACTGTTAGGAGCCCCTCTTAGTACTGTTAGGAAAGCGCGCCTAATTTGTACCTTGGCCCTTCCAGTTTTGAACCGGGTACCTTGAGAGACATTTCAGTGTGGGGTAATTTAAAATGAATATAGTATATTTTCTTTAGGAATTTGTTTGTCTTGTTTGAGTGACTGTTTTTGTTAATGATTGTGGATGATTTCTTTTAAGTATTGTTATGAGCATGTTGATATGGGAAAGGTATGTTGGCATGTATGTGGGAGGTGTGAGTATGATTAATATGTGAAGTGTTGAAGAAATTGCGTAAAATTGTGAAGAATGCGATTTTGGTTGATTTCTCGAAATTTTACCCTTGATTGTTTTAGCTGTCATTTACTGCCTGTTTAAAATCCTTGTATGATATTTTTATGTGTGATACCCTTGTGAGTTAGCTTTCATATGCCACTGATCTCATATTCGAATAATATACGGTTTAGGAGAAATAAATATTTTAGTTGGCAGTGGTCAGAATATTCCTGTACAGTGATGTTTTCGCGCCATGTTTTTGTAAAATTTGCCATTTCAAATCTACCGATCGATTTAGTGTAATTCCAACTCCATTGTTTAAAATATTCTTATATATTTCTAAATTGATAAGCCACGTTACAAGGTAAATTTTTGAAAATTAATAGTGATTTTTAAAAGTTGACCTAACTTTCTGACCAGTTGCTGTAAAATTTCTGTTTCGACCAAATAATTTGTAAAATGCATTATAAATTGACTTTTTGAGTTTTTGACTTGATTATTTCTCTCATGCATTATTAAATCGCTGTATTTTCTAAAAAGTAAAGGTTCTCAAGAATTAATTGTGTTATTAGTTATTTATGATTTTTTGTGAAGTGGTGACATGTTTCCTTGGTCTTGAATAAATGAAAATTTTGTTTCTTGATATTTTTGAATTGTGTGAGGTAGGTTACCATGTCTAGTGATATGCGGGATGTGTTGCCCTAAGACATATATATGTTCACTATAATTGCGTCCATATTTAAGTTAGATATCATTATTAAGAAAAGATTAACTAAACCATTATGCGTATTTTGTTATAGACTATTATTTATTTTGGTTTGTATTCGTCGGTAGTTAAGTAAAGTAGTTGAGTTTAAATAAAAATTAGTTCGAATATCTTGTGTGGTGTGATTTTGCTATTTGGAAGTAAATCAAATATTTATTATTCATTTAACCATTAATTCGTGTTGGAAATAATAATTGTTTTATATTACAATGTGTGTTTTAATATTTTGTGGCGTTACAACATTGAATTGTTTGTTCCTATTGTTTGATATTTCGAACTTCGAGGACGAAGTTAAATTTTAGGGGGAAGGAATGTAATACTACGAATGTTTTGAGTTGTTGTTGTGATACATTGCGATGCGATTGGTATGGATGATAATCGTAAATGGATGATGGTGTTGAATGATAATGTTGGATGATGGGAGTTGTGGGCGAACTTCGGGACGAAGTTCATTTTAAGGGGGGAAGACTGTAATACTCCGTATTTTAATAATAAATTGTAAAGATAATTTATGTAATTTAATAATTAATTAAAAGACATTTCTAATAGTAATTATAATAAGATGTTAATTACATAATAAATTAATAATGCAAGTCGGGAATTGGGTTTAGCTAATATTTAGCATTTGGGCCGTGTGCCATTGTTGTTTGGACCGACATCTATTAAGTTGGTATTAGTGTAATCGGGATTTATATCGGGGATTAATAATTAAATATGGCAAAGAAATAATATTATATAAAGGTAATTATAATTATAATAATAATAATAAAGTTATGGCAATAATAAATTAGTAAGTATTGTATGAGGGAATTATAGTTGTGATAGGATTAATAGTATATGATAAATAATAATGATTTAATTATAATGACAATTCCTACTACTAATTAGAATAAGGAAAGTTACATGGTTTCCTAATTGGCCTCGTATTCTCTAAATCTTACACTATAAATACCACCTCAAATCTGATAAATAAATTACAATTAAAAAGAAGAAGCTTTAGGAGACGGAAGAGGAAGGAATTAACATAAACCAATTAATCAACTCGAGGTAATTTATTCATCTTAAATCGATTTATAATCTTTTCATGCAAGCAACTTTAGATCGATAGTATGACTTATATAGACCACCATAGGACTCGAAATTTGGACCTAGAGCAACCTTGCACCGCCGAGATTCTCGACCGAGCTTAGTTGACCCAAGTGGACCTTGATAGGGTGGTGTTTAGGGGGCGAAAGGTGGTGGTCGGGAGGGGTTATACGGGTTGGTTGTGGGTGATTGGAACGGGTAATTGAACCCCTAATTGGCTATGTCGTGACCTGGGTATAGAGGGGTTGTGTTGGGGTGGTTGAGTCGACCACTTTGGTGGTGGTGGTATGGTGGCAGGTGGCGGTTTGCGGCGGTGGTGGCGAAAACAGGGGAGGAGGACGTGTTTGGGTATGCGGTTTTCGAGAGTGTTTTAAGGGGTTGTAGGTGGTCTGGTTAGGGGGGTTGCTGGGTGGCTTTTGTCGAGGGAGGATAGGGGAGTTGATTGGTGGTTGTAGGTGGCGGTGAAGGTGGCGTTAGGTGGTGGTTACGAGCGTGTTTTGTGGGGGGTGTCAGGTGAGTGCTGCGGTTGGTGTCGTGTGATAGGGCGTGGGTTTGTGGGTTGCTGGTGGTGGTTTAGCTGGTGGTTAAGGGTGAGTTGGGTGCGTGGGGTTTCAGGCTAGGGGTGTCGAGGCTGGGTGGTGGCTGTGGTGGCTTGTGGTGTCGGGTTTGGTGGGTTTTGTGAGGGGTGTTGGTCACGGTTTATAAACCGTGTATGGGGGTGATGTGTGTTGTTTTTTAGTTGGGTTTTATTTGGGTAACTCGGGTTATAATTGAATCGGGTTTTAATTATCATAAACCTTTAATAATAAATAATTAATTTGAATAATTAAATAAAAGGAGTAAATAGATAAATAAATGATAAATAAGTTAGTAATTATAATTGTTGTAATTCTTATTATTATATAGGTGACGGAAATTGTGAAGAGTTTATAATCGGATTTGTTTGCTTTAATTATTTGGATTGCTTGAGCTGCTTAATTGGAATCGCTTGCCAGGTAGGGATAATCCTACTCAACTCGACTTTTAATTATCTATGTTTGGTATGGTGGATTACTTACGTTAAAGTGAATTGATCGTATGTGAATTGTGTTGGTTGATATAATTGTAATTGTTGGAAGGGAGATTCATATTGTATATGTTGGTTGATAATATCGTCAAGGTTGGAAGGGTGTCTTATGTTGGTATGTGTCGGTTATATTGATGAGGTGAATTGGATTGTATCGTTGATTGGTATGTGGTTATTATAAAAGTCGTGCGGCGATCGGTTGTTACGCGTTGTTGAGGGAGTTTGTACACTGGGGTGTTGGTAATATGTACGTTGTGAGGGAGGGGTACTATTACATATTGCGGTACGTTGTTAAGGGAGGGGTACCAAAGTAATGTGAGCACGTTGTTAAGGGAGTTGTGCTAAGTAAAGAAAAAGGATGGGCACGTTGTCAGGGGGTTGTGCAATGAAAGTGAATTGAATTGGATTGATAATTGTATGTTCTTGTTGTTTAGTTTTATTCCTACTCAACCTCGCGGTTATTTGTGTATTCGTGAACACTGCGGTGAACCGTTTTATGGGGAGCAGATTTGATGGTACCAAAGATTAGCCGACTTGGGAGCTTATGGGAATGCGTGAGGACTTGGACAACCTACCTAGAAGTCTAGATCACATAGAATGTTTTATCACTTTATTTATTTCCATTTGCGAGATGTATTTATTTTTATATTAAGTTTTAGTTGATTAAAATTGTAAAACATATGTAATCATTAAAGTTTTTAATTTAAAGTACTTTGGTTTGTTGTACTTTGTTATACACTACCTCGGGAAACCGAGATGGTAACAGTCCTATTTATTTGGGAATGTCTAGCTAAAGGCTCCTGAATAAATGGGGGTGTTACACACATTGTCATTAACATATAAAAAGGAGGAAGGAGATTTGGAAATATCATACCATGCGATCTTCTATTTCCTTCATGCCTCAAATGTGGCGTAGTCGACCCAATATGATAAGAGTGACAAGCAAACATATATATACAATTCTACACTACAAAGGAAAGAACATGTCTTTGGAATTTTTAAATTTTTATGGATTTTTTTTATGAAATTAAAGAACATATTTTTGGGATTTTTTGAAAATTTTCAAATTTTTATGTGTTTTGACATATAAATTCCCATCCCCCACTTTATTTTGCAAATTGTCCTCAATGTACATGTAGGAGTAGGAATGAAAAAGAAATACATGTTTTTGGATTTTTAAAGTTTAATGGAAATTGAAGTACAAATGCAATGATATGATATGAATGAATGCATGTTCTAACTAAATGCAATTCTATATGACATATATAACAAATGAATGCAATCTAAACTACACTAGATGATGCATGTTTTCTATTAAACTATGGTCACCTATGATCAAACCTCCCCAAACCGATTTAAGCACTATTTCTAGTGTAGGAGAAATGAGGTTGGGTCATTAGTGACTATGCATGAACTCAAGTCTATATGCAACTAACTACATGAATCATGTGAGATATATTACAATGCAAACTAATCTAATCATGTGAGATATATTACAATGCAACTATATATGAGGGATAAGGAAAGAAAGGGTTTTTACAATCATTATAGGAGGTGAAGATGGTAGATAGGATGCATACATAGCAATGTCACGAGCCAAATGAGAGAAAGAATTTCAGGGTCAACCCGCTCGAGTTGAAAATAACCCGCTCGGGTTTAGCCTCAACCCGTTCGAGTTGGTTTCGACCCGCTCGGGTTGAAGCTCTGGGACGCGCGTTTTCTCAGGAACTCGCCCAGATTCTTGGGCAGTGAAATTTTTTTCTTTTCTTGGCCTTCAATACGCACGGGTTGTGTTCGGGCCCCACGGATTTCAAGAAATTTTCGACCTAACACTTTTATAATGATAAGTAGGATATGCACAAGCCCAAATTCTCCGTTTTCTTCATTGCTTTACATTTTCCATCTTCTCATTTTCATTAATTTATTTCAAAAAGCTCAATCAAAGTATGAGATCCCTCCTTTTTATCTCTCGTGCAATTTATTAAATGAATGAAAATCTACACTAAATGCATATATACAAGTTAATGGTTATTGAGGAACTCCATTAAACCAAGGATTGTCAATAAACAATTTCATAGAAAATTATCACTAGCACTCAAAGCACGTAGAAGTCGGTCAAATTCTTAGGAGTGGGATATGAATAGGCATAGATAACAACACAAGATTATGAAATTGAATAATGCCCAAGTAATAAACCGAACAAGCATGTGAAGCATACTATGACAAAAGTTATAAGAGATGTAATGGATGGAAGGGACATGAAATGGGTTAGAACTTCATTCAACTTGTCTTCCAAATAGTCAAAATCACCACATTCAAGGCAAGTACTCTCACTCTCATCCAAGGTGACTTCAATGGTGTCTATTTGGGGTTCCCAAATGTCCTCATATTCCTCATCCCAACAAGGACCATTATCAAAGTGGTTGTCATAACAAGGCTCACCAAGTTCAACACAATTGTCTCCCTCTAATATGTCATCCTCAAAGGGTGAGTTTTGACTCAAGCTCACATCCATCTCACTCTCACTTTGCCCATTAAAATCAAATTCCATGGAAGTGGGTTCATTGTTACACAAGAAGAGTAGGATGACGGTATCCAAGCATCGGTTTCATAATCAAGAATGTACTCCTCATCATCATCACTCTCTTCATCTATCACTCCATCTTCCCAAGGAGGGGCAAATTTGTGAATATAGTGGGTAGGCTCAAGGTTATAGGAAGGTGTCTCATTCTAACAAATCTCATTTTCATCATAGTTTTGCTTAATGAATTTTTGAAATGTGGTTTTTATCGCTTCCATACCTTCCTTGGCACTTTCAAAGATGTCATGTACGATTTGCTTAAGATATTTGGTGGTCATGAACTCAATAAATTCCCAAAATTCCTCACAACTCATCTCACATATCCTACCACCACTTAAGTGAAATGCCAAGTTGCGGGTTTCAAGGTTCATGCCATTATAAACAACACAATATGCTTCATAATTTGAAAGAGTAAAACCATGATACCAAGCATAAGTCATATATTCTTCAAATCTTGCAATATGACTCATTATCAAGTTGCCAAAAACTAAATGTAGACATGGTGAGCATATGAAATAGAACAAGTACAATGAAACATAAGAAGAAGTACAACTAAAACTAAACAAAAGAACGATTCAAATATACAACACCGTCCCCGGCAACGGCGCCATTTTGATGAACGTGTCGTTGTACGCCCTCAAACACATTTATACCCAACTACTACAATAGCAAGCAAGTCAGGGTCGAACCCAAAGGACGGGGGGTACTCAAATTGTTCAATCTAATTATAGTTGCACTAAGGGTTGTCACAATTGAAAGGGTTGAAGATTCTAAGCTAATGAAAGTAATAAGCAATAAATAAAAGGATGTAAACAAATGATAAAAATCACTGTTCTGTCGAGGAGATATGGAGTCTATCACTCTTATGTTGAGGGCCTTTGAGACCTTCTCTTGTGCATCTGGCCTGAAGATGAATGCGGGTAAATCAAATATGTTCAGTAATGGGGTACCTGAGAGTCTAATGCATAGCATTGGGGAAGCTATGAGTATGATGAGAGGTAAGATTCCTTTCAAATATTTGGGGGTCAATATCATACCTAAGAGATTGGGGATTCTAGACTGCCAGCTATTAGTTAAGAGGGTGACTGAGAGAATAAGGAATGTTGGTAGTAAGAAGCTCTCTTATGCAGGAAGAGCAATCCTTATAAAGGAAGTTTTACATTCTTTGCACACTTATTGGGCACGGATATTCATCCTTCCAAAGACAGTATTGACCAAGATTGATACTATGTGCAAGTCATTTTTATGGCATGGGAATGAGTCTAAAGAGAGCCTTGCTCTAGTGTCTTGGGATAGAGTTTGCAAGCCAAAGAAGAAAGGTGGTCTAGGTTTAAAAAATCTACATAATTGGAACGTTACGTCAATTGGGAAATATGTTTGGTGGATAGAAGCAAAAGCTGATCACCTTTGGGTTCGTTGGGTTCATGCTATATATTTGAAAAATTAGGTTTGGCAGAATTATGAACCTTCACCCTCCTCCAACTGGGCTTGGAGGAAGATCTGTTGGGTGAAGAACATTCTCAAGCAGTTTCTTTTTGTTGATCTTTGGAGGGCTACTGGGCAGTAGTACACTATAAAAACTGGGTATAGTTGGCTAGAAGAAGAGGGGATGAATGTAGTGTGGCACCCTTGGATGAGTAATAGGATGCTCCAACTAAAGCATTCATTTTTAATTTGGTTAGCTGCTCAAAACAGGTTACTGACCCAGGATAGACTTCTCAGAATGCACATTATCCAGGAGAACTGCTGTTTCTTATGTGGGATTTAAGAGGAAAATATTGATCATCTTTTTTTCTCTTGTGTTTTTAGCAAGAAATGTTTGGAACTGATGGCTAAGTGGATGCAGGTGACACTCCCTAAGACTGAAGTGATCAACTGGTGGATTCTAATGAGGGTACGATCACTAACGGAAAGCACATTATTGCAGCTGCTATTGCTAACCTGATGTATCAGATTTGGTATCATAGGAACTGTAGTAGATTAGAGCAGGCGGTTCCCAGGCCTGAAATTGTGTATCAAAGTGTTAGGATGCAAGTTTCTGCTAGAATAAAATGGTTATGAAATGCTATAATAGTATGCAAAATTAGGTTCAATTAGGGGACTAAATGTGTGTAATTAAGAGCCACATCACCCATATGATCGGAAATATCATATGGATCGACACAGGCCACCCTGGAAATAGGTGACATTTACACAGACACACAACATGTAAGTTTCAATAATTAAACAGACGACACAACATGATAACTAAATATGCAATATGCCAATAATATGAATGAGATACTATCAACAATCACCATGATAACGGGACACACCCAGACATACCGACAACCACACTGGTACCGAGACACGCCTAGACATACTAACAATCACAAATAGTTACCGGGACACGCCTAGACGTACCGGGTCCGGAAGCCAACCGGATCCCACTGCTAGACGTCGTGTCTCAACCAAACGAGTCCCTCTGTAACTCAAGCAATTAATGTGCACATCCCTCTTGGATTGGGAAGCTCAAAGAGGTGACTCAAGCGTAAGACGGTCTCCCAACCATCTTACGTCTCCTTAATAACCAAGTAACACGACCAATGATCTCCAACACAACACAACAATGACCATACATGGAAAATGCAACACAACACTAATTATATGACTCATCATGAACTCAATCCCAACATATCATGGATAAAACTTCCTTAAATACCAACATGTTATCCCAATCGACTCATACATAAAAATGATGATGCAAGACACACAAATATGCACAAAAACTATTGAAACCGAGTAGGATAAACCTACCTTTTAGCATTCTTCACAAGCAACTCGAATCCCTTATGATTCCATCTCGCAAGACCGTCTTAATCCTATATAATACCAGATAATAACTATCATAAATCATCCTACACTATAACATAATACAAAACCCCTTATTATTACCCACTAGTTACCCTTATTATTCATATTAATTACTAACTAGTTAACCCAAGTGGAAACCCCCAAAATTAGGGTAAAAACTTAAACAAAGAGGAGTGGGATTCAACTTAAAAAGTGTAGATGATGAAGAAAAAGATGATAGATTCCCCTAAAGCAAGCTTGGATCCATGGAAGAAGGTGTTTATGAGGTTTTGGAGAGAAGGGAGAGGATTTGGAGTGAGAAGGAAGAAGATAGAATGAATGAGAATAAGGGGATACGATTTCCTTATCCCGTGTTCTGATTCAGCACCACTCGATCGAGTGACGAGTCCACTCGGCCGAGTGTCACTCACTCGATCGAGTGCCGAGTACACTCGGTCGAGTGCACCGCAGTTCTCAGCAATGACCAGTTTTCGTAAAACATTCATATCTCACTCGTTTCTTGGTCATTTTGGACATGTGACCTACCGTTGGAATCATAAGAGAACAAGCTATCACCTCCAATTTGAATCCCATCAATACCATGTCTAGATCTCAATTTATCACAGTTTTAAGATGACCTATCTATAGGCGGACATTATAACAACTCCACTAAGTCTAGTATAGGTTATACTCGGTCTACTTTAAAGGTATACTTCGCTCCCGTGTGGCCTCTCATCTAGCAAAAAGTATTATCACGCATCCCAAGGTTCCTTTTCGGGTCCAAAATATCCGGGTATTAAAATATTTGAACTTGTGCTTTGAACCCGGGCGGGTTGAGGTCCGTCCCGGTCGGGTTGGTGTTGAACCCGGGCGGGTTCTGGCTCAGCTTGATTATTTGAGCTCGTTTGTAAAACGGGCGTCAAATCCTCATCCGGACTCCTATTCGAGTGAATCAAAAGCCTGCACCACTTTGTTATTGACATCGTTCCATCTACTATAGTTTTAGAGCTAAAAAAGCACTTCTTGGTTTGGGTCCAAGCAATTTCCTCTTATAATGGCTCCCTTGCCGTCATTGTTTGTTGAACTATAGCTCGTGGGGGTTACTTGGCCTTGGCCTCCTCTTCATGATTATCCTCTAATGTCGTCAAATAGCTCCCAAATGTACACAAAAGACGGGAATTCCGCCTCTTTTAGCCTATTTCCTACAACACACATAAAAATGCACTAAAAGCAAATAAGAAGCAATCGACTAGGAAAATGATTATAAAAGACCGTAATGGCATGCAAAATGAGGTTGGTTAAGGGGTTAAAATTACGTAAATTACAACTACATCCCCGGTCTACATCCATTTAATATTAAAATTTATTTTCAAGTAAATAAAACTACTATAAAGTTGCATAACTCATAAATTAATCATTAATATATTTTTCTATGACATATCTTAAAATTACGATAAAATAAATTATGAGATAAATTTACTACTCTCGCTATTAATATTTTACTCTAATCGATTGGTTAACTAATTGTTCATATATACTTTCTTTTGTTGTTAGTATTTGTTACTTTTATTACATTCGTTATTACTATTGTTACTTTCTCTACTCCCGCCGTAATTATTGTTACTTTCACTACTGCCGCATTAATATTGATAATTTCACTACTCCCATTGTTATTTCTATTACTTTCACTACTCCCGCTCGCTGCTAATATTGCTACTTTGACTATTTAAATGGGTAATTACTATCATATTACTATATCCAATATTACTACAATTCTTTTCACTACTAACAGAATTAGTTTTATTATTTAGGCATGCAATTTTAAGAGGTTTACATATTTATATAAATATATTACATATATGCATAAATGCAAATCGAAATAATTATGAATATTATATTTTTTTGGAAATTGAGCTTGATTTATTTACCTTTTAGTAGTTTACAAAATATAACATAAATAGTTATTAACATCTTTATATTAACTAATACCATAAGTGGGAAATGTTTATTTGAAAGAAAATCACCATATTCTGGTTTTCTCTAAATTTATCTTTCAACCAAAATTAATATTTACATTGAAGTCACTTGGTAAGATCTATCACATAGTGCTATTCGATTAAAAATGATATAGTATAATTAATCTGTATAGAGTTATTTAATTACATTGAGGTCGGTTTCCGGAATATATATAGAGTATTTGATTGATTGATAGTGAATTTAGTACCACTAGTATTGGTGCCCGTCCCCACCCGGTTGATGTAGAGCGAGTCGTTGTTCACTCAATCAAACACATTTATAAATTCAACAAACAACTAGCAAGTGGTATGTCGGAGTCGATCCATGGGACAATGTGTTTTGGGTTCTAAGTCTATCTACTCTAAGAATGCAAGAGTCACAAGTATTGTAGGTTTTGAGAATAACCAAACTAATGAAAAGTAAGTAAACAACAAAGAAAATCAAAGTAAGCAATAAAATAGAGATGTAAAAAAATGATTAAAAACACTAGGGTGTCCCATTAGGGTTATCAAATGATAAGTCCAAAGGTATGAGTCTAGTATTTGGTTAAGGTCATAGTAGAATAGGACCGAAATTTTTGGTCCTGCGGTCCATAGGTTGACTCGGGTTAGCTTCTGGCGTATACCCGGTCTCCCCATTAACACAGTGCATGGTCTAACGATCCCCGAGGCTTTCGATCTTATGGGAATTGTTGAGACGGTAGAGAATCATGCAAGGTTGTCAATCAAGTATTTTATCAAACAAAACATGTGCAGTAAGCTAGAACTACAACAACAATTTTAATCAACCAAAAGAACTCCTTAAGCATGGATCTACTTTCTAATCATTCCCCTAATCCCCTATTATCCTAGCTAAAAGACTACCCACTACACATCATGATTATCATGCTAACAATGGTGTCAAACAACATAACATAAGTAAACATGATGATTACGCAAGGTAATAAACAAAGGATTAACAAGAGATAAAGAGAGATTAGAAACAATACCAACCAACATAGCAATAAAATATAATCCTTGAATAAAGATGAAGACTTGTCACTAATATTCAAGCATAAACCCAGGAGATCCAAGACTAAACTAATTAGCAAGTATTGAAAGATTGATTATAGAAAGATTCATGTAAATTGATGAAAGATAGTGTAAATTGAGGAAAGATTACTAATCTACTCCTATTAATCTAAGAGGACTTGATCTAATCTAAGAAGGCTTAATCCTCAAATTATTACAAATAGGGTATTTATATAGGTTACAAGATTAGGTTGACTTGGTGGGCTAAGTAGAGTGACAGAAAGGCGAGAATAGTGTTGCCCTGCTCGGGCCATGGGTGACCCGGGCAGGTTCCGCGTCAGTATCTGAACCTGTGCTTTGAACCTGAGCGGATTGAGGTCTATCCTGGTCGGGTTGGTGTTGAACCCGGTCGGGTTTCGGCTCAGCTTGATTATTTAAGCTCGGATTGTAAAACGGGCGTCAAATCCTCATCCGAACTCCTATTCGAGTGAATCAAAAGCCTATACCACTTGGTTTTTTGACGCCGTTCCATCTTTCATAGTTTCAGATCCAAAAAATCACTTCTGGGTTTGGGTCCAAGCGATTTCCTCTTGTAATGGCTCCCTTGTCGTCATTGTTGAACTATAACTCGTAGGGCTTAGCATCCTAAACCATCTCGAACCTTGATTTTTTTATATAAGGGTCCTTTGCATTGACCTCCTCTTCATGCTTATCCTCTAATGTCGTCAAATAGCTTCCAAATGTACACAAAAGACTGGAATTCCGCCTCTTTTAGCCTATTTCCTACAAAACACATAGAAATGCACTAGGAAAGCAAATACGAAGTAATTGACTAGGAAAATGATTATAAAAGACCATAATAGCCTGCAAAATAAGGTTGGTTAAGGGGTTAAAAGTGCGTAAATTACAACTACATCACCGGTCTATATCTATTCAACATTAAAATTTATTTTCAAGTAAATAAAACTACTTTAAAGTTGCATAACACATAAATTTGTCATTAATATATTTTTCTATGACATATATTAAAATTACGATAAAATAAATTATGAGATAAATTTACTTCTCCCGCTATTAATATTTTACTTAAATCGATTAACTAATTGTTCATATACTTTCTTTTGTTGTTAGTAATGTTACTTTTATTACCTTTGTTATTATTACCACTACGCCAATTGAGTACTCTAACAACGGGTAAATATGGTCAATACCGTTTTATGTAAAAAAGCGGAACCGTTTTAAAACCTACCGTTGTTAAATATTAAAAACGGATGTTATAAAAGACAGAACTGTTGTGAAAGTCTGATAACGGATCCAACAACCTTAGTAAATATGCAATACAACGGTCGACAAATGTTGTCAATTATTAAACTGACAACGACTTTATAGTAAGAAAACCGTTTTTAAAATTTAAGAATGGTTCCATATACGATTCCTAACCTGATATTGGAAACGGTTCTCGTGTAGCAAAACAGTTTTAAATTTTCATAGTTAACAACGGTTTTTATTCGTTATCTTCCTACATATGAGTGAATGTTTGACAACGGATTGCAACCGTTGTTAAATAATTCATTTGACAATGGTTGACTTTCGTTATCATAAGGAAAAAATCTGACAATGGTTTTGTTACTAAAAAAACATTGTAGATTTATTACATCTAACAACGGTTTTGTTTCGGTTTTTTTTTTTTTTTTTTTTTTTTTTTTTTTTTGCGGCAAATAACATTGGAGCGAAATATTGTCAACGGTTTGGTATTTAGAAAAACCGTTGTCACTGTACATTAACAACAACTACGGTTTGATCAGACCCGTTATCGTTTTGCTGTATATATTTTTTTAAAAAATATCTGATTTTAGCAGGTACCAGGAGCTGCTGAATATGCTATTTTTCCAGTAGCATTTCAGCAGCTACGCACTACAAAAATTCAATCCAGCATTAAAATAATACACAAAATGATCAATTCAACCCAACATCAAAATAATACACAAAATGATAAATTCAACCCAGCATCAAAATAATACACAGAATGATCAATTCAACCCAGCATCAAAATAATACGACATGGGCTATCAAAACTCAATAACTCTGGTTCTATTTATATACACATACGTGAATAATGAGCGAACAAAGGATCATGCTGCTGAAGAAGTGAAAGAAAATATTCGGCCCAGTGATCTCCAACATAGTTGATGTCTTTCCTCGTATAGTGCGGCAGTAAATCAAGATATATATATATAGAATAAATGGAAATATACAGAATTAAACCCAATTCGTCAAGTTACGTAATGCTGTAATATTTATTAAAACACACTAACCTTAGCATTAAAGGTGTAATAATTACCGCGGATAATCTCGTACATGGACCGACAAGCGTAAAATGCGCATTGTTTATTGTCTGGCTGTAAAGGAGACTGTTATATATATATAAACCACACACAAATAAGCTAAATTAGATCATCGCGTCGCATATACATAAATTATTAAATGATACGAGTAATTATTAAGAAAATATATACATTTACCAAGACAATGTTTGGAGGGGTCTTGCTGTCAAATTGCTCAAGTGCAGATATTCTTCTTTTTTCATCAAAAACACTAATTCATACACGAAATTATAATTAGCATATACTCCGTATATGGGTCAATAATATTGTGGTGACATTAAAATGATACTAGAATTCAAAGGTCATACAATAAAAAATGACATTATTAAAGGTTGTAATTAAACTTACGCAGTTATCATCGATACAAATTTCTCAGACGGTTCACCACTGTAAGAGTCAATCCAGTAGACTGTTTTTGTTGTCGTGTTGATTGCCACTAGCACCCAATGCTTCCTATGGGGTTTCGAAAATTGAGCTGTTAGTTCGTATACATAAAATCGTGTTAATAAAGTAATGGAATCGTGGTTCATTATAATAACGTACTATACATACACATTCTCATTGTAAGTGGTAAGTGGTCGTGATCCCTCGTGAGGGGTTTAGTTTTCAGTACTTGTCGTTAGGAGCACCTAGACCAAAACACAATTTATAACTTCACAAACAACTCTAAAATTAGTAAAAAGACAAGTAAAGGTCGGATCCCAAGGGACGAGAATTGAGATTAGATTTTCTATTGCAACTAGTGGTGTCTAAGGGTGTCACAATTGGGATTTGGAGTAGAAGATCACTAAAGTAAACAAGCAAGATGAATTAAAAGGGATGTAAACAATTGATAAAAAGCACTAGGGTGTCATGGGGTCATAGGGGATTCATGGGAATTGATCATACAAACATATTCTCAAATTATAAGCAAGCAATTATTGTTGTGATGGATCGAGTTGGTTTAAATCTTGCAATCCTAGGAAAGTTTGGGTCCCGGAGCCGAATCGATTAGATTGTACAACACCTACAAGTCGACTTAATCTTCCCTACTCAACTATATGCATGGTCTAATGAGGCTCGAGTTGGTTTATATCTTACAAGTCTCATTGAAAAGATAGGTGATGGGTAAAAAATGCAAGGATTCAAAGGCTCGCATTTCATCAAACATAACATGTGCATAAGTTGAGATCACAACAAGCAATCAAATAAACTATGAAAACATATTAGATTAAGCATGAATCATTCCCCATGTTGGTTTCCCCTAATTACCCATTACCCCTAGCTAAGGAAACTACTCACTCATTATCATGTTGAACATGCTAGCAAGGTTGTCAATCATACCAACAAGGTCAAACATGATGAATAAATGAAAATTATTAACAATAATTAAAAAGGGATTAAGAGAATTATACCTACTAATGGTTCCAATAATAAAGCAAAGAATAATAGAAGTACTTGATGCTTGATTGGAAGGTTGTCAATCTCCCAATAATAACCCAAATAATCTTCAATTACCCAAAATAAAGGATGAACAAG
Source organism: Silene latifolia (assembly GCF_048544455.1). Taxonomy (NCBI): domain Eukaryota; kingdom Viridiplantae; phylum Streptophyta; class Magnoliopsida; order Caryophyllales; family Caryophyllaceae; genus Silene; species Silene latifolia. The sequence continues at coordinate 120,708,717 of NC_133534.1, forward strand.
AGAGAGATTAAAGAAATAAAACTTGTATTAAAACTTGATTAAATGTTGATTACAAGATTAAAGAGAGATTTGATTGATATTAACTACACTAAAGATTGCTAAGAAGAACATGCTCTTCTAATTAAACTAATGAGGTATTTATAGTGGGGATTATTTACATAAATTAGGGTTTACTAAGGGCTTAAATGACGATTAAGTCCTTGAGGAATCGCCGGTCTCTAGGGAGACTCCGGTCTCTTTTTCGCCGGTCTTAGAAAAAGATGCGCATCCTTCCTTGAAACTTGTAGAAGACGAAATAGCTGTAAGGGAATTCGGGCGTTTTTGGGACGGGACGGGCGGATTTGGGTGTTTCTGGACGGGCGTCCAGAGGGGAAGACGGGCGGATTTGGGTGGTTTTGGACGAGTGTCCAGCTGAGGAAGACGCTCGGATTATAGGCCTTGGACGGGTGGATTCAGGGCAATCCGCTCGGATTGTCTTACAGCTTCATTCCTTCTTCTTTTCTTCCTTTTTCTTCATAGAATCCTTGAGGATTTCCTCGGGGATGCAAGGACCTTTTCTCATCATTGTCCATCTACTATAGTATGTACAAGGGTCTTCTAATCTTGTCTCCTCTTGATGCTTGGTCATTGAATTCAATCAATTTAGCCTCATTTTGCCATGAAAATGCAAGGTTTGCACTCCTTTCCTACCAAGGACACAAAACCTCAAAGAATATGCGAAACAAAGGACTAAAGACAATAAATGACCCAAATATGCACTAAAAAGCATGGGAACAAGGCTAATTCGGGGACTAAATGTGCTTAAATTATGGTCACATCAAATATCCCCAAACCGAACCTTTGCTCGTCCCGAGTAAAGAGGTGACAAAGACTAGGACCGTTATTTAAACTAACCAAATAATATAGCCGATATGAGACAATTAGCGGGTCTCACTCCGCCCCTTCAACTCACAACAAGACAACCATGAGGTAGGATGCCTTCTTGCAAGGCAAGGTGGGTCTTGCCAAAATGGCGACACATCCAAACATTAAGCACATAAAATCAAGTAATGGATGCATCTACAAAAGAACAACCACTTTCCTCATCTAAGTGGCGGAAATTATCTACAAGGGAAGCAATTCAAGGGTACACACTCCTTCATAGATGCAATTTCTTCAAACTACTAAGCCTAGAGGGATACCAATAAATCACCTCCAAATTGTGTCAAGCTAGGGTACCTTTGTCCTCAATCGTTAAATGCTTTTGTCAAGAATAGACTCCCTATGGTGTTAGAAACACTGGAGGATCGCGAAATTCCCCCTCTTGCCTAGACAAGAAGAAGGGTCATCCCCTCTCTACCATGCACAAAAATGGATACGATGGATAAAGGGATTGATAGAATTTGAGTTTCTCTTTGGGATTTTGCTTTTTTTTTGTTTTTTTCCCCCAATTTCTTGTGGCATATAACATTTGAGAACACTTTCTTTTGCCATTTCTTTTGATTTTTGGCATTTCAACACTTGACAACTTTTCAACTTTCGCATTTTCTTTTGAACATTTTCAAAGTCACCCCATATGTAGTGAGGGTGCCTTATATTTGAAGCTTTAGGAGTCTATTTTTGCTCCTCTTTTCATTTGATGCATTTTTGCAAACTTTCTTTCACTTTTCATTTCATTGAACTCAAATTAATTTCTTTTTGTGCCCATTACCTTTGATGACAAAAATGTGGTAGAACATGAATGATGGATGGATGCATGGTTTCAAGGGTCACCTTGGAATAAACGGTAGCCAAAGAGTTATCACACCACAAGGTACTCTTGACTAGTCCTTAATCCATGGGTTAAAGGATACTAGCATGACACATCCTAGGGTGTTTTACAAGAATTCTAACAAGCAAAGTCTTAAGAAGAAAAAGCATCTACTAGGGCCTATATACACTTGTCAAGCTTTCCAAGTAGACGGTTTCGCAAAATGTTTCTAACATGCAACTACATGCCATGATGCAACCAACATATAAACATCCTAATGCAAATGATTCTACCAACTAATATGCCATATAAACTAAATGCAAGTCCTAGGTTCACATTGTTATACTGCATCAATCAAAATAAAGCCACATAGTCATTAACATAAAGAGGAAAAAGGAGATTGAAAAGATCATACCATGCGGTCTTCAATATCCTCATGTCTCGGATGTGGCGTAGTCAATCAATGTGAAAAAGGATGGACAAAAACAATATATACAAGACTACACTAAAAAGGAAATGAACTTATTTTTGGTTTTTCAAATTTTTCAAATTTTTATGGTTTTTCGAATATTTTGGATTTTTTTGGATTTTTGAATAAAAGTTAAGTTATAATTCCCCATACCTACACTAATATGGGCATTGTCCTCAATGACCAAAATGATGGGAAATTATGCAAACATGATGCATGAATTTCTACACTAAATGCAAGCTATACTAATCTACACTACATGATGCATGAGTTTTTGTTTATGACGGAGAGCGTAATTTAGATTACCTCCCGTTGCGTATGCATGTACTTCCCCAAACCGAGATAGACATTATTTCTAATGTCCTAAAGTTGGGGGTAGTTCATGCACACAAGATGCAATGCATGAAACTAAATTTGTCATTTTGGATTTTGGAAAGTGGGAACAATGAAATAAGAACACCTCAATGGGGCCGAGGTGTTCGTCCTCTATGTTGCTAGGACTCTCCAACCATGATCAAGATAAAATAAATAAAACAAAGAAAGAAGTAGACAAACCTCAAGAGGGTAGGAGCCTCCAAAGCTTGCTAGTCTTCCACCATATCATCATTGTCGTCATCTTCCTCAATAGAAGTGGACTCGTCACCACTTCCCTCTTCACTTCCTTGCTCACTTCCTTCATCATCATCATCATCTTCTTCTTCATTAGGCTCTTCTTCTTCATTTACCTCTTCATCAATGCCTTCATCAACAACCTCATCACCGACAACCTCATCGTCACCCAGTATCTCACCCCTAGATGCACTTGGAAAGAAGACTTCCCTATCCGCCCAACTAGGCAAAGGACATGAAGGATCAAGTAGTCCTTGCCTAGCTAAATGAAGGAGGGGTGGATATTGGGCTAAGTATGCATCTTCTCGATCCTTATAAGCTTGTTTGTGCATCTCTTGCATAAGTAGAGTCATGTAGTCATTGCCCGCTTCAACACCTTCGGGTTTGAACTCTTGATATTTGAATGGATAGGGTGGTGTGACAATGGAGGAGGAGGGCATTTAAATTTCACCCCTTTGTTGACGGATGATGTATTCGGCTTCCTTTGATAGGGGAAGAAGGTAGTTCGTTTGATGGACACTCAAACGATATATCTTGGAAGGCAAAGTAAAAGATCTAGCATAATTGGTGAGCCACCCATATTTGGTGTCAAGAGGATTATGCGTAACCCACTTGTACTTGTTAATCATGGCATCCATGTCAATGAGATGACCCCTTTTTTTTGCCACATACTTGCTATCCTTGTTGAAATTTGGATCAAAGTACTTAGCCAAAAGAGTGACTAGACCTCCATTTACAATAAAAGCGGTGCCTTGCTTTCCACAATCAACATTGAGCCATCTTTCCACCAAAAGCCTTAGAGAATTGTAAGGCTTGGTGAATTCCCTTCCAATATTTAAGGCCGACTCAAGTAGAATACAATCGAGCTTGGTAAAGCGGTTAGTGTCTTTTCTTGCAATGATAGTATTCCCGATGACCTTGTGCTACACTCTAATGCCCGGATGGTAGACTAATAGAGCGCGACAAGCATGATAGTTCTCAAATTGCTTCCCGGAAATTGCCTCCCAAAGAGGAGCGGGGACATATTTTTCGGGCTTCATGTAATAACGAGGTGAATCACTAAGACCTAATGCTTTACTCAAGTCATCAAAGGTGATGCGCCTACTCACATTGGCAAGGTGGAACTCGATGTTTTCTCTAGTCTCTACCTTAGTTACTTTCAATGAACTCAAGAATTCCAAGGTAAGGGAGGCGTATGTCAATTCTCTTGTAGCAAACAATTTTCCCAACCCCATGGCTTCAAAGAAGGCTTTCGTTTGTTCAAGGACACCCAATTTGTTCAAGGCATCTTCACATATGAATTTGGTGGGTAGAAAGGATTTCCTAGCATCCTTGGCAAATGTATCCCTATGGGAGTTAGAAATGAAAATTACCTCCGGATAGTTTGGTAATTGAGTAATTTCCGGAGTTGTTGATGTTGTCGCTTCCAAGGGAGGATTTTGTTGTTGTTGAACTTACAAGTTTGCACTAGCAACCACCATAGACAATGAGGCTTTCTTTGCTTGAAGACATTGTTGCCTTGTTGAGAGTGCCTTTGTTGACCCTTTTGTTCTTACCATTGATGATTATACCAAGAAAAGAGTGAAAATCTTCAATTTCCAAGTATACCCAAATCGATTTTAAGATGAAAGGTTTTGCCTTTGTAATTCAAAAATCGACTCAAAGGTTGAAGATTTTGGTGCTTGGATTGATTATTGTTGGAAGAGGAGTGATTAATTGTTGTTGTAAGGAAGTTTGGATTTGATTTTGTTGAATTTGGTTGAGGAAATCTTGTTTTGGTGATGGAGAGGATGAGGGTTTTGAGTTTTGGGGTTTATGGGTAGTGTTTTGAATGTATGAATGAAGAAATGAATGTGGGAGGGGGTATTTAAAACACCCGAAAATTTTGAAACTGCAGGGGAAGACGGGCGTTTTTCCTTCGGGACGCTCGGATTCTGCCTATTCTGGGTTCAGGATTCTCGCCTAAAGACGAGCGTCTTTCAGACAATCCGATCGGATTCTTTGATTGCGAGACGAGCGGATTCTGCTGAAGACGGGCGGATTCTGATACAGCAAGCTTTCTTATTTTACACTGGCAAAAAGACGGGCGTCTTTCTGCAAAGACGAGCGGATTCTTCAAGTTGAGCGTCTTCTCTGCTGGGACGCTCGGATTCTTCGACAGTCCCAAATTTTCAATTTTTCAGTTAAAATGGACGGGCGGATTCTGCCAAAGACGCTCGGATTCCCTAAAGACGAGCGGATTCCCCTTAAGGACGCTCGGATTCTCCCTGGTCTACCCGGATTCAGTTCCATCCGTGCACTTGCATATCCCTTGTCATTTTTCATTCTTCAAATCCTGTGTTCCTCATTGTAGGGGCACTACTAAGGCATGAATAGCCTAGGCAATTGCTATCCCCACACTAAGCTAAAGCACTACACATCAATTAAATCATTAGTCCCTCCCTCACTTCTCTCAAAAATGATAATTATCTTGATCAAGGCATAAAAATCCAAAAATGACAAAAATGCAATGTAAGAATTAAAATGCGAGTTAGGGAGTTAGAAATATTTACAAAATGGTGGTTTGGAGAGGACTCCACCAAACTCTCATCCTTAGTGAGATGTCATGGGGGCATGTCCAAGGTGTTGTTGATGTTGCTCAACACCTTGAAAAAGTATTCAAAAGCTTGTTCATTATCATGATAAAGATCCTCAATAGACCTTTGCCCTTGTTGTCCTTCATGTTGGTGTTTATCGATAGCATTACCAATATAGGGATTGAGAATCCCTTCAAACTCATCGTCCCAAAGACCATAAACTTCATCTACTTGATCACTAAAGATATCTTGAGTCGATAGAGACAACTCTCCCACTTTCTTGTCTTGGCCAATGAGGCCATCCTCTTCATTGCTTAACTTTGGTGAGCTTTTCAAGCTCTCTTTTTTACAATTCACTTGCTCTTTGAATGGAGCATCATCAATTTTCTTCTTCCATTGGAATTCCGACTTCTTCCTATCATCCTTCCGGCTATAATGATCAACCATAAAACATGGTTCATGCAAATGGGGAGCTCTCATGGTCTTGTCAAGATTGAAAGTTATGCTCTCATCTCCCACTTCTAGAGTGAGCTCTCCATGCTTCACATCAATCACCGCACCCGCGGTGTGCAAGAAAGGTCTTCCTAGAATGATTGGAATGTTGGAGTCTTCTTCCATGTCAACAATGACAAAGTCCACCGGGATGAAAAATTTCCCAACTCTTACGGGAACATCTTCCCATATCCCTAATGGTGTCTTCGTCGATCTATCGGCCATTTGGAGTGTAATATTGGTGCATTTAAGCTCTCCCATCCCTAACCTTTTACTCACCGAGTACGACATAACACTCACACTAGCCCCTAGATCACATAAGGCTTTGTTGATCGTGGTGTTGTCAATGGTACACGGTATTGAGAAGCTTCCCGGATCTTTAAGTTTTGGAGGTGAACTTCCTTGAAGTATTGCACTACTCACCTTAGTGAAGGCGATATTCTCAAGCTTCCGGATCGACTTCTTCTTTGTGAGGATGTCTTTAATGTATTTTGCATAGGCCGGCACGTGATTGATTAATTCCGTGAAAGGAATTGAGACTTCCAAATTCTTCACAATTTCCATAAATTTTCCAAGTTGGTCATCAAATTTGGGCTTGGCTTGACGACTTGGAAAAGGAAGTCTAATCACAATGGGCTCCTTCTCCTTGACCTTGTCTTCATTTTTCTTTGAAACTTCTTCTTTTGATGGTTCTCCATCCTTGGAGTTTTGCACAACTTCTTCTTTGTCACTAGCTTCCACAACTTCATCCTCAACTTGCTTCTTCGGTGCTTCATACCTTGTACCACTCCTCAAGTGAATGGCACTAACCGTTTCATGTCTTTGGGGATTACTTTGAGGTGGTAATTGCCCCTTCTGTCTTTGTGAGCTTGAATATGCTACTTGAGTTATTTGGGTTTCCAACATTTTGGTGTGAGCTAGGATGTTGTTGATGGTGATTTCCTTTGCATGACTATCCTTGCATTTGTTCCCCTACATTCACTTTGGTAATGTCCCAAAGTTCCACAATTCTCACATATCCCACTTGGGATTGATGAAGATGCCGTCATGGCATTAACATGATGCTTTGGTGATTTTGAGGCTTCTTCAAGTGTAGCCATAGCCTTTTCAAACTTCAAATTGATGGTATCAATGTGAGCACTATGTTGAGCACCCAATTGAGTAATGGAGTCCACTTCATGCTTTCCTCCTCTAGTAGCCTTGCAAGGTCTACTATATTGTGAGTTATGGACCGCCATTTCCTCAATTTTGTTCCAAGTTTGATTGTCATCAACTTCGATGAACATTCCATTTGATCCCATGTTGAGAATGTTTCTTGAATCTTCATAAAGACCGTTCCAAAATTGTTGTACCAAGAACCACTCGATAAGTCCATGGTGAGGACATGAGCGACAAATTCCTTTGAATCGCTCCCAAGCTTCATACAAGGATTCTTAATCTCTTTGCTTAAAGCCCGTAATTTGAGCTCTTAGCATGTTAGTCTTTTCTAGTGGATAGAACTTTTTGTAGAAAGCTAGAGCCAACTTCTTCCAAGAATCAATTCCGAGAGTAGCCTTATCAAGGCCTTTCAACCATTGTTTCGCGGTGACAATTAGAGAAAAAGGAAATAAGACCCATCGAATTTGGTCTTGAGTTACACCGGTTTGAGAAATCGCATCACAATAGCCACAAAAAGTCTCCATATGAGAATGAGGGTCTTCACTAGGCATCCCCCCAAATTGGCTTCTTTCGACTAATTGGATAAATGCGGATTTGGCAATAAAATTTCCGGTTAAGTGTTGTGGTGTGGGAGTACCATTGGGTAGGTTCTCCTCGGTGGGTACGGAATGTGATGAAAACTTAGGCATTGTGGGTTGATTTTGTGTTGGATTTTGTGTTGGGTTCTCCTCACCTTCTCTTGCAAAAGGTTTGATGAACTCAATAGTATTTGGTTGAATATCTACAACCTCACCGATACCTCTCAAAGTTCTCCTAGCATGTCTTCTATTGGTTGTCAAAGTCCTTTTAATTTCGTGATCAAAAGGCAACAAGTTACCTTGTGATCTTCTAGACATGCAAAATATCAAACAACTCGAAAATAAGTAGAACAAACCTTGAGGATTTTTACTTCCCCAAGGCAAAGAAAGACACAACTAATAATAATATAAGAAAATATAAATCAAGTTAACACCGTCCCCGGCAACGGCGCCATTTTTGGTCGTGATCCCTCGTGAGGGGTTTAGTTTTTAGTACTTGTCGTTAGGAGCACCTAGACCAAAACACAATTTATAACTTCACAAACAACTCTACAATTAGTAAAGAGGCAAGTAAAGGTCGGATCCCAAGGGACGGGAATTGAGATGAGATTTTCTATTGCAACTAGTGGTGTCTAAGGGTGTCACAATTAGGGTTTGGAGTAGAAGATCACTAAACTAAATAGCAATGAAAGTAAACAATTAAGATGAATTAAAAGGGATGTAAACAATTGATAAAAAGCACTAGGGTGTCATGGGGTCATAGGGGATTCATGGGAATTGATCATACAAACATATTCTCAAATTATAAGCAAGCAATTATTGTTGTGATGGATCGAGTTGGTTTATATCTTACAATCCTAGGAAAGTTTGGGTCCCGGAGCCGAATCGATTAGATTGTACAACACCTACAAGTCGAATTAATCTTCCCTACTCAACTATATGCATGGTCTAATGAGGCTCGAGTTGGTTTATGTCTTACAAGTCTCATTGAAAAGATAGGTGATGGGTAAAAAATGCAAGGATTCAAAGGCTCGCATTTCATCAAACATAACATGTGCATAAGTTGAGATCACAATAATTAAGCAAATAAACTATGAAAACATATTAGATTAAGCATGAATCATTCCCCATGTTGGTTTCCCTAATTACCCATTAACCCTAGATAAGGACACTACTCACTCATTATCATGTTGAACATGCTAGCAAGGTTGTCAATCATACCAACAAGGTGAAACATGATGAATAAATGAAAATGATTAACAATAATTAAAAAGGGATTAAGAGAATCATACCTACTAATGATTCCAATAATAAAGCAAAGAATAATAAAAGTACTTGATGCTTGATTGGAAGGTTGTCAACCTCCCAATAATAACACAAATAATATTCAATTACCCAAAATAAAGGATGAACAAGAGAGAGATTAAGGAAATAAAACTTGTATTAAAACTTGATTAAATGTTGATTACAAGATTAAAGAGAGATTTGAATGATATTAACTACACTAAAGATTGCTAAAAAGAACATGCTCTTCTAAATCGACTAATGGGGTATTTATAGTGGGGATTAGTTACATAAATTAGGGTTTACTAAGGGCTTAAATGACGATTAAGTCATTGAGGAATCGCCGGTCTCTAGGGAGACTCCGGTCTCTTTTTTGCCGGTCTTAGAAAAAGATGCGCATCCTTCCTTGAAACTTGTAGAAGACGAAATAGCTGTAAGGGAATCCGGGCGTCTTTGGGACGGGACGGGCAGATTTGGGTGTTTCTGGACGGACGTCCAGAGGGGGAAGACGGGCGGATTTGGGTGGTTTTGGCCGAGCGTCCAGGTGAGGAAGACGCTCGGATTGTAGGCCTTGGACGGGCGGATTCAAGGCAATCCGCTCGGATTGTCTTACAGCTTCATTCTTTCTTCTTTTCTTCCTTTTTCTTCATAGAATCCTTGAGGATTTCCTCGGGGATGCAAGGATCTTTTCTCATCATTGTCCATCTACTATAGTATGTACAAGGGTCTTCTAATCTTGTCTCCTCTTGATGCTTGGTCATTGAATTCAATCAATTTAGCCTCATTTTGCCATAAAAATGCAAGGTTTGCACTCCTTTCCTACCAAGGACACAAAACCTCAAAGAATATGCAAAACAAAGGACTAAAGAAAATAAATGACCCAAATATGCACTAAAAAGCATGGGAACAAGGCTAATTCGGGGACTAAATGTGCTTAAATTATGGTCACATCAGTAAGCCAGAGTTTTTTGGTCGATGACAACCGACGAGCGACATATTGGATCTGCTCTATCCGTTTAGTAAAAAGCATTTTCAAAGAGAACATGTAAGGACACACGAATCCGTAGTTGGTAGGTCCATAAATGTTGCTTTCATTATTGACGTGGTTATAGAGGTACCTACATTACGTCACATGGAATGAATGGTAATTTCATTTATGGCTTAAATAAACTTCGTTATTTGTAAAACAAAATGACTAGATTTATTAATAAACTTACTTCATCGAAACTAAAATGTGAGACGCATCTAACTGGTCACGGTCGATAAATTCAAATAGATCCTTTGACTCAAATACAACCACTTTATGTTTGCCCAAAATATCCTCTTCCAATTTAATCTGCATTAAGTCTTTGGTGACTGCTTTGCTTACCGCCGGGCCATGCAGATTGATCAGCCAAGACGTCGTTTTGGCCTTATAATCTGAAGAATCATATTTCTCATCATACTAAGCAGTATGAGGATTATTTGCAAAGTCGGCTGATTTTGTCTGGGGCTACAAGTTGAGAAAAGAAAAAAAAGAATTACACGAGACGTCATATATAATCGAACTAAAAAAATAAAAATCGATTATTCAAAATTACTATTACCTCTTTGGGTGTTGACATAGAAGTCCTAGAATTATTCATTCTTTTGTGTAAATCCTGCAAATTCAACAATTAATATGGCTTACTATAGGTTAATATTCGTACCCTAATAAATTTATAGGCGTTCATTATAACAAATTTGTTAGTTTTAGCATATCTACCAAATCAATGGCAACATGAATGTTGTCTTCAGGCTATTGCACAAGCAAGCGTACGGCTTGTCCCAGAGTAGCGACCTCGTCATTAGGAAATGGAACTGCTATAGCAAACCTCTTGTTGTATAACTGATGCACTTCCACTTTCTTACATTTGTCACGGAGGGCTATGCCATGAACCGTAACCTATTCAAACTGGTCATAATGGTACACGTATCCTTGGGCAACTTTAACTTTAAGAATTTTCCCCTCCTTATTTTCGAGATAGAGGGAAAGCATACAAGGCCGCTGCTTGCTGCAGGTAACGCCCTTCTCCTGCATACATTATTTTTAATTAATTAGAAATAGAATTAAAATATATAACGGGTAGGGTATAATTTGAATAAATATAAACTAGGAGCTACCTCACCTCGCCAAAAGCGGGAATTGTCTTTACCGACGATGAAAAGAATGTGGTGTCATCAATTAACTCCGTCTCCTTTGTCTTCTTTGCCCTGGCCTCCTCGTCCTCCAATGTCAGCTCATTTGGCGTGACCTCCAGGGCTTCTCCTCAACTACCTGAACTACTTCCTCCTCAACTACCATATTTAGATCCTTTGCCATGTCCTTCTCGGCTTCCTTCTCGACATATAAGACCTCATCATCATCATCATAACTTTTCATATCCTCGTTTACCTTCTCCTCTCCTTTCTTTATGAGTTCACGAACCATAACTAACTCTTCTTCAGATGGCTGCTCCCCCTTTTCCACCATTCTCATTATCAACCTCGCCATTTTCTATAGCTGCATGCGTACGTAGTACGTAGAAATTACAATGATTTAAGTAAACTGAATTAATAACGGTGTCAGTTTTAAATTATGTTGAATAAAATATATATATATATATATATATATATATATATATATATATATATATATATATATATATATATATATATATATATATATATATATATATATATATATATATATATATATATATATATAAAGTCGGGATCCGGTGAGAACTCCTAAATATTTGAGGATTGAGGATTAGTGAATACAATATCACGGGTTCTTCAATACAATATCACGAAAAATCTGACCTTTGCCAAAAAAAAAAACTTTTTTTTTTTTAAAAAAAAATTATAATTTTTTTTTCTATACACGTGTTTTTTTGTGTGATATTTTATCGAATAACCTGTGATATTGTATTGAACAACCTCTGATATTGTAACAAAATCCTCAATCCTCAAAAAAATAGTGTATCCTCACATGATCCTATTCCTATATATATATATATATAATTACCTTCTCGAAATCATCACCATCTACCTTTTTCGTTTGAGTGTTCCCAAAATATTTGGTGATTCCAACATACGCCGATACCCCTCTCACATGACGTGGATGCTCTTGTTTCCCAATTGCCCTAGCAAGAATGTCAACGTGTCCTCTAGGCTTCCATTCTCTCTCCTTAGCTTTTTTGTCATACCGCCTCTACATCAAATATAATACACCAATAATAAATGCAACTAATAATGAGATTATGACCAACTGCTACAAGTGACATATTTACTAATATAAATTAATTTAAACTTACAATGTTCTCTTTGACAGTCTTATCATATTCAGATTCTGTCCGACCAGTCTTAGGAGTGTGGCCGGCCAATCAAGCATCGTGAAGATCGAAATTTCCACACTCTTCCTTCTATTATTCATTCATCATAATGTTATATATCCTCTCAAAAAATTTCCGCACTAGTATGAACATATATATAAGATTATAATAAAACAGCTAATATAATAATTAAGTACTTACAAGTTTTTGATTCTGAGGCTGCTGCTGTTTTGGAGGAGCAGGTCTAGGTTGTTGAACTTTCTGTGCGGGAGCCTTTGGTTTCCACACTTTCTGAACACCAGTCCCTTTTCTACACACTTCAGCAGTATGCCCCATGCCCTTACAGCTAGTACAAGTAGTAGGCAGCCAGTCATATACAATTCTAGCCCTCTGATTATGTCCATTTTCATCAATGAATTGAACAGCATTAGGGAACTGTTGTCCTATAGTGACTTCTACCATAACCCTTGCAAAGCCCAGATAAGGTCTATTGCCTGTAGCCTCATCACATTTAATGAATTGACCCACAAACCCACAAATTTTCCTCAAACTGTTTTCACCCCAGAATTTGATGTCTAGCCCATATACTTTCATCCATAATGGAATCTTCGACACATCATGCTTAAGCAATTCTGAGTCAGGAGTCCATTCATTTATGATTACGGGCTTATTATCAAACAACAGGTGACCATTCTGTAGCACAGCTTTCTGTTGCTCTTTTGTTTTGAATCTAACCAGGAAAATCCCATTCGGGAGAAAAGAAACCCTATCAACCCCATTAGCCGCCCATAACCTCTTAACAAAGCCATTGATCACATTGCTAGGAGGGTTTGCACCTAATATAAAACAATAGATTGAAGAAGACCTCCAAAGGCTACTTGCCCACCAGTTACTCCTGCTCAGCAGCTCCTTCCAAGGGTTACCTCTCCAGAACCTGAGCAGGATGCACCAGTGGTGACTCAGTCAATGCCTAGGAGATTTATCTCTAAGCTGCTGAAAGGTGATAATGGAAAGAAGAAGGTGTTTACTCCTGGTAGCATCTCTTTCATGGAAGCTCTAACTCTGTCTATCAAAAAATATAAGGCTGGACTGATTGAGAGGGTTCTGTATGAGAAAGGGGAGCCTAGCAGACAGACACCTGATAATGGTTAACTGTGGGTTTTGGAACATCCGGGGTATGAATAATGTTGATAAACAAAATGAAATAAAGTGGTTTTTAAACCAGAATAAAGTAGGTTTATTTGGGCTTTTAGAAACTAAAATTAGGAGTGGCACGTGGCTAAAGGTGAAGAATAATATTTGTGAGTAATGGTCCATCTGTACTAACTCTAGTATGCATAAAGGAGGGAGGATATGGGTGATTTGGGACCCCAACTCTTTCTGGGTGGATGTGCAGGATATTACTTCTCAGTGTATTCATGTGAAAGTGTTTGATAAAGGAAGAAGGGTTACTTTTTGGATGACTGTGGTTTATAGGTTGAATAAAGCAGCTGAGAGAGCGCTTCTTTGGCAGAAATTGAGACTTTATTGCAGGACCTGCCAGGGACCTTGGGTAGTGTTTGGAGATTTCAATGCAATCATGGCACTTATTGAGAGAATTAGTGGGGCTGCAGTTTCAAATGGTGATATACAGCCCATGTCACAAATGGTTAAGGCTTGTGATCTCCATGAATTGAAAAGTTGTGGTTCTTACTACACTTGGAATAACAAGCATGAAGTTGATGGAAAAGTTTACAGCAAAATTGATAGAGTGTTACATAATGAGGAATGGCTAGCCCAATTCCCATCTAGCTATGCTAATTTCCTTCCTGAAGGCCTGTTTGATCATTGCCCATGCCTTCTGCACTTTGAGGAGACTAGGGAGAGGAGTAAAGCTCCTTTTAAATATTTTAACATGTGGTCAATGGCTGAAGGTTTTATGGACACTGTCATGAGGGGTTGGGAAAATAATGTACCAGGGACACCTATGTTCAAAGTGGTCTCTAAGTTAAAGGGCTTGAAGAAGGAGTTGAGGCAGCTGAATAATGATCAATTTAGTGATATTGAAAATCTCACCAGAATCGATGAGTTATCGTTGCAGCACTTCCAGACCAAACTGAGGGAGGATCCTCTTAATGAGGCCATGTGTCATGCTGAGAAAGTATGTTCAGAGGAGCTTGAGTTTTTATCAAAAGCAAAAATGAAGTTTCTGAGGCAAAAGTCCAAAGAAGCTTGGTTAAAGGAGGGAGATGACAACACTTATTTTTTCCATGCTAGCATCAAAAGGAGAAGAGCTCATAATAAGGTGTACCAGGTGAAAGATGTAAGGGGTAAGCTTTGCACCCAAGTTGATGATATCAAAGCTGCTTTTGTGGAATACTATGAATCTCTTCTGGGTTCCTCAAAACCTGTTGATCATGTCAAGGTTAACGTGATGAGGCAAGGACCTTGTTTGAATAATTCCCATGCTATGAGTTTAATGGCTCCTGTTACTGCTGCAGAAATCAGGGAAGCTATGTTTGCTATCCCTGGTACTAAAGCACCTGGCCCTGACGGTTTCAGCAGTCAATTCTTTAAGGACAGTTGGAACATTGTGGGCCAGGAGGTGGTTGAGGCCATCCAGTCAGTGTTCAAGAGTGGGCAGCTGCTTAAGCAATGTAACAATACTGTCATAACTTTGGTTCCTAAGATTGCTATGCCTGACAATGTGATGCAGTTTAGGCCTATAACATGCTGCAATACACTCTATAAATGCTTGTCTAAAGTTATCTGCAATAGATTGAGTAATATTCTGCCTGCTGTCATCAACCCATCTAAGAGTGCATTCATCAAAGGTAGAGATATTGTAGGGAACATACTAATCTGTCAGGATTTGATTCGACTGTATAAAGGAAAATCATGCTCCCCTAGAATGTTGATGAAACTGGATATGCAAAAAGCATGTGATGCCATAGAGTGGACTTTTGTGGAAGAAGTTTTAAGAGCTCTGAGTTTTCCTGATAAGATGGTGCAAATACTTATGTAATGTATTAGTACACCTTCTTATTCCATTGCTCTAAATAGAGAGGTGTTTGGTTTTTTTAAGGGACAAAGGGGCCTTTGACAGGGGGACCCCCTTTCCCCTCTCATTTTCACCCTTTGTCTTGAATATCTCAGTAGAATTCTACAAACTGTTCAGAAACATCCTAAGTTCAGATTCCATCCTTTATGCAAGAGGATTGGCCTTTCCCATCTCTGTTTTGCTGATGAT
The DNA here is from genome assembly GCF_048544455.1 of Silene latifolia. NCBI lineage: Eukaryota > Viridiplantae > Streptophyta > Magnoliopsida > Caryophyllales > Caryophyllaceae > Silene > Silene latifolia. Next base: position 120,724,176 of record NC_133534.1, read on the forward strand.
CTGATCCTGTTCTGCAAAGGAGACAGAGCTTCAATTGAGCTAATGGTGAATGCTTTTAATTTTTTCTCCAAAGCTTCAGGGTTACAGCTGAATAGAGTTAAATCCAATTTTTACTATAATGGTGTTGATGAAGGACTGGTAAAGGAAGTTGAGAGAGCTACGGGCATGTATAGGGGTAATGTTCCTTTTAGGTATCTTGGGGTCAGTGTCTCTCCCAAGAGGTTATCTATTTTGGATTGCAATTGCCTTGTGGATAAAGTTGTTGACAGGATACGGGGTCTGGGTTCAAAGCAGCTTTCATATGCTGGGAGGGTGGTACTTATACAATCTGTACTTAGTACACTTCACAGCTATTGGGCTCGAATTTTTATCCTTCCAAAAACGGTGATCAAGCAGATTGAAGCCATTTGCAGAGATTTTCTTTGGCATGGCAAGGATTCTGGGAGTAGACCTGCCATGGTGACTTGGGATAAGGTTTGCAGAGCTGAGAAACAAGGAGGGCTAGGCATCAAGAATCTTCAAATCTGGAACTGTGATGCCATAGCTAAGTATGTTTGGTGGATTGAGAAGAAAGAAGATCACCTCTGGGTGAAATGGGTGCATGCAATTTATATTAAGGGTGATATCTGGAAAAATTATGAACCACCTTTAAATTCCAGCTGGGCATGGCGTAAAATTTGTCAAACTAAGACTCTGATGAAGGACTGCCTTTGGGCTCAGAATGTTCAATACTCTATTAATTATGGTTACAGGTGGCTGCTACCAGATACTGAAACTGTTGACTGACATTCTTGGCATCTGAACAGATGGGTTTTACCTAAGCACGGATTTATCTGTTGGTTGATTGTTCAACATAGGCTTCTCACTCAAGACAGACTGATGACTATGGGGATTGCTCAACAGAATGTTTGCTATCTTTGTGGAATTCTGCCTGAGGATCACAAGCATCTTTTCTTTGAGTGTGTCTACAGTGCTACTTGTTGCAGGTTGGTTTCTAATTGGTGTTCGTTTCAGATACCACTTGCAAATTGTATACAGTGGTGGATAGGGTTGAGGTCTAGGACCCTTACTCAGAAGAAGGCTCTTGGAATCATTGTATCCTCACTGATATATCACATCTGGATGTGCCGTAACAAGAGCAGGGTGGATTTGTTTTTGTTACGACCTGAGAAACCGGTGGAGCAGGTGAAGTGTGATGTTGGTCATAGGCTAAAAGCTGTCGAATTAAGTGTCAAAATGTTCGTACTTTAGCATGGTTGAATGTAATTAGGAGTCTTTAAGAAACAAGGTCCATTGGAGTTTGCCTTAAAAGAAGTTTGTATGGAGATTATGATTTGAATGATAAGACTTACATTTTCCCAAAAAAAAGTTTTTTATTAATCAATCTGTAACCACCGTTGGAGCCGTAAAAGACGGTCCTTTTCTTCTCACACTTAGCCTTCAAATGAATTGTAATGAGTAACGTAAGCATGACAAAACACTAAATTAAGTTTATTTCTTTATATATAAATGGAATTACTAATTAATAAAGTGATCTCAATGTGCATGTCATTACCTTAAACTTAGGCGTCTGCTTATACGCGATATACTTATCCCACTGTTTCTGTGTGACATACCCATATACTCATTTGGTGGTTCCTTGTTAGTCTCCCTAGTCACCTTGTTGATCAAGTGTTTCTCAGAAACCTTTGCATTCCATGATCTGAAGGAGTCCCCTGCTTTTTCCATATATCTCTCATTTTGTTCGGGGACAACGTAAGTGGCCTACATGAGCATATTTGGTTAGTTTCGGCTAATAGAACTTGTAAAATATTTAGTAAACTTCATAGTTAAGCATTTATTATTGTATATACATACCCTTATTCTTTCCTTAAAACCTTTACACCGCGGTTCAGTCAACCTATCGAAATGCTTCAAATGGAGAGGCACTCACTATCTTACAACACAACCAATCCAACTCGCAAAATAGCCAGCATATTGACCACTTGGCAGCCCCGTTTTGCTATCCCATTCAAGAGCATTAGGTTGTGATCTAGCTATTGCTTCTAGGGAAACCTTATTACGATGTCGCCCCTTAACGATAGTTAAATCATCAAAACCCTCATCTGATTCTTCACTAGACGACTCATTTCTTGCATTTCTTTTCCGCTTTCCACCCATTTCTAAAGCCACAAACACAAAAACCCACATAGAAAACACTAAATTAACAGAGGACAAACCAATATTATAGCATTATTAGCAACAACACCGTGTCAAATTATCACAATAACAACACCGTCTCAAATTACCAACAACACCGTTCAAATTATCAAAATAAAGTCAAATTATCACAAAAATAACAACAAGCTTTAAGCATGAAGTCGACAGAGCAACAACACCGTTTTAAAAATAACAAAAAGCTTTAAGCTTTAAGCATTTTTGGTAACGAGGAACATTTCTCATTAGCAGCCTAGGGCGATACACCTTTGAGAGAGCAAACCCCGAGAGATACGCGACAGCACGGTAAGCCCGCACTCTCTTTTAACAGACCCCAAAGGTCCCCGTGTAATAACCGCATACTCCTCAGGCAGGGAGTCGAACCCAGGACCTCGCAATTCATGCCATTGCATGCTTTAAGCTTTAAGCATTATCATAACTAATTAACAAAGTAGAATTTTAGGTGTCGTTTAGATCACAACTAACATAAAATAGGGTTTACAACTAAAAAAGGAAACAAAGACGGTAATTTGAGAAGACAAAGGAGTAGGGCTTACTTGCTTCTTTATTAAAGATGAGAAGTCGAGAGGAAAACACGGCAGCGGCCGCGAAGGCAATCGCGATGACGATGGATATGAAGATGGGAATGGCAACGACGACGACGATGACGGAGGTTTGTGGGTGAGGGGAAGCTCAGTGTTCGAGGGTTTTCTGTGGTTGAGTTTATGTGTCTTAAATAATGGACTTGCATGTGTGTTGGTTGGAGCCGGGTTATATGAAAAATACTAAACACGGTTACAGAAGAACCGTTGTTTTAATATTAAATTTTAAACACGGATGTTGAGAAACCGGTTGCTAAAATGTTTAACAATGGATGAAACCATTTACATTGTACACAACACGAACAACGGTTCATCAACCGTTGTCTTTTAGAATTCATTTTTTTGAATAAATATACAAACATCAGTGTTACTTTCCCGCCAGCTGAAAAGTATACAACAACAAATCACATTTCCAGCAACACAAACCAAATTATTATAATCTATTGCTTAAACCCAATTTGGTAATAAGTGTATTTAAAAAGAAAAAAATGAAATTATTAAAAGATGAATTAAATTATATACTGTAATCCAAAATATACAATAAAAATGCAATGTCACTGCTGCCGGGAACTTTTTTTGGATTTTCCAGTCTCTTCATTAATCCAAATACCTTCATCATGATCATTTCGTGTATACATGGTTGGCATGTTAGCATTTTCAACATCCTTATCAAATTACAATATAACATTGTATTGATCAAATCCTTCATATTCGATATCTTCATCATTTGGAATTCTGATACGGCAAGATAGAACTACTGACCATTTCTTATCCATGAGATCCATAACATAAAATAGTTGTTTTGCTTGTGAATCTAACATGAAAGGATCCCCCTTGTTGCCAACCTTATCAAAATTTACTAATGTGAAGCCTAAATCATCCTTTTTAACACCACTATTGTTGTCAATCCACTTGCACCGAAATATAGGTATCTCAAAATCCATGTAATCTAAAACAAATATTTCAAGCATAATTCCATAATATTGCATTGTACCCAAAACAGGATTTATATCCTTTGAACTAGCAAAGTACATTGCCTCAGATTTTAAGTAAACTCCGCTGTTTTGTGTTGTGCTAAACTCATCTTGATCGCGGATGTAGAAAGTGTACCCATTGATAGCATACCCATTATAAAAGTTTGCACGAGCATTAGGACCAAAAGCGAGATGTAGTAATCTTGGTGATAATCATAATATCGGTTCTCATCATCGTAAATAATATCCTTTAACCACTCTTAAAAATGCTTGTTATGCTCATTTTCATACCTTATTTCGCTCTTATGAGGCTGTGTTTCCTTAAGGTAACGCTGGTGTTCCATAATGAATGGCTGGACCTCGTCGTCGTTAAAAATAACGTATGTATAAGCTCTATGCCGCATGTTAAGTGACATATGTTTATAAACACGGCCCCTGACACCTTTTCCTTTTATTCAGTTCCAATGATGACTTGTAGGAGCTCCAATTAACTCGTCGAAGGAGAGGTGCGCGTAACAGTATGAAAGAGCTTCATCGATAATAAGTCGCTAAGCAATACACCTTTCTGGACGATACCTATTAGATGTGTAATCCTTGTAAACTTTCATCAATCTCCCAAATGGATACTGGTATCTCAAATACACTGGGTCGAGATACAAAATCTCTCGAACTAGGTGGACAGTCAAATGAACCATGATAGTGAAAAATGATGGAGGAAAATACATTTTAAACTGACAAAGAGTGGTGACGACGAGGTCCTGCAAAGAATCCGCTTCATCAGGATCAATGACTTTACTACTTATTGATTGGAAGAAGATGCAAAATCTAGTTATTTCATATCGAACCTTTTTAAGTAGAAGAGACCAAATGGCCACGGCTAATATTTGTTGCATCAATGTATGGCAGTCATGTGACTTTAATCCAGTAAGTTTTAGGTCTTGCACTGATACAAGGCTTCCAATATTAGCCCTACGGTGCTTTAATTCCATGCAAGCATTCACAAAACTCTATTTTCTCCTTCCTTGAAATAGTATGAGCTGCTGGTAACAAAAAGTCCGATTTCCTTTTTTTTTGAGCTGCCAGCTCGGGCCTAATACCTATCTCTGCCAACTCATCCCTAGCTGCCTTGTTGTCTTTTGTTCTACCCGGAACATTTAAAAGAGTATTGATTATATTATCACAAACGTTATTCTCCATGTGCATAAAATCTAGACAATGTCTTACCGGAAGGTCACGCTAGTACGAAAGTTTGTTAAAAAATACGGATTTTTTCTTACATACCCGAGAAGACAACTTAGAGCCTTTCTTCCCATACTTTATCTCAATATCTTTTACTTTCTCATATACTTCATGCCTATTCAAAATCTTAGGACTAGCACGATGCTCGACTCACCGATTAAACGTGATGTGACTCATATTTGAGCACATTTAGACCCCGAATTAACCTCGTTCCTATGCTTTATAGTGCATAATTGGGTCATTTACTATCATTAGTTTCCCATTTTGTATATTCTTTGAGGTTTTGTCCCTTTGGTAGGAAATGAGTGCTAACCTTGCATTTACATAGCAAAATGAAGCTAAATTCATCGCATCTAATGACCAAGCATCAAAGAGAAGACATCACTAGAAGGCCTATGTAGATAATAAAGTGAAATGGGCAATGATGAAAAGATCCTTGCATCCCCGAAATGATCCTTGTGGATTGTGAAGGAGGAAAAAGAAGAGAAGCAGTCTGCCGAGCGGTCCGAGCGGATCACACACGATCCGACCGTCTCCCATCACCAACATCCGAGCGTCTCTTGGCCAAGACGAGCGACCCCCAGGAGTGTTGATGTGACTCATATTTGAGCACATTTAGTCCTCGAATTAGCCTCATTCCTATGCTTTATAGTGCATAACTGGGTCATTTACTATCTTTAGTTTTCCATTTTGCTTATTCTTTGAGGTTTTGTTTCCTTGGTAGGAGAGGAGTGCAAACCTTGCATTTACATGGCGAAATGGAGCTAAATTGATCGCATCTAATGACCAAGCATCAATGGGAAGACGATACTAGAAGGCCTACGTAGATAATAAAGTAGATTGGGCAATGATGAAAGGATCCATGCATCCCCAATAAGATCCCCGCGGATTGTTAGAGGATTGAAGAAAAGAGAAGTGTCTGACCCAGGATCCGAGCGGATTGCAAGCAATCCAGGCGTCTCTATGCAAAACAACCCGAGCGTCTCGAGCTTAAGACGCTCGTCTTGAAGCCCTAGGATCCAAACGTCTCCCCTATGATCCGCTCGGATCTCCTGATAGAAACCACCGTGCCAGCTTCTAAGCCGCTCGGGACGAGCATATCTATGCGGGACTAGCAAAACGGAGATGCGCATCTCCTTGGAGAGGAGCACTTCCTCAACTTTTCTTAAGGGTCTTAATAGTCATTTAAGCCCTTAGTAACCATAATCTTTATACCTAATCTTTAGTATAAATACCCCTTTGTACTACCTAGAATAGCAAGCAATCTTAATACTCTCTTAATCAAGTTTTTATCAATTAGTAATCTCATCTTAATCTTGTAATCAACTCTTAATCTAGTCTTAATACAAATCTCAATACTTAATCTTTCCTTAATTTCTCTATTGTTCATCATTTATTTTGGGTAATTAGAAGATCATTTGGGTTTATTGGGAGATTGACAACATTCCATCAATCATCAAGTACTTCTATTATTCTTTGCATTATTATTTTGGAATCTCCATAGGTATAATTCTCTTAATCCTTGCTTTAATTATTGTTAATCATTTTCATTCATTCATCATGTTTTGTCTTGTTAATGTGATTGACAACCTTGTTAGCATGTTAAACTTATTCATGAGTGAGTAGTTTTCTTAGCTAGGGTTAATGGGTAATTAGGGGAAACCAACATGGGGAATGATTTAGGCTTAATCTAATATGTTCACATAATTTATTTACTTGCTGATTGTGATTTCAACTTATGCACATGTTATGTTTGATGAAATGCGAGGCTATGAATCCTTGCATTTCTTACCCATCACCTATCTTTTCAATGAGACTTTTAAGACATAAACCAACTCGAGTCTCATTAGACCATGCATAATGTTGAATGGGGAGGATTAAGCCGACTTGTAGGTGTTGTACAATCTAATCGATTCGGCTTCGGGACCCAAACCTTCTTAGGGATTGTAATATATACACTAACTCGATCCCATCACAACAATAATTGCTTGCTTATAATTTGAGAACATGTTTGTATGCTCAACTCCCATGTATTCCCTTATGAACCCATGATACCCTAGTGCTTTTAATCAATTGTTTACACCTTCATTTTATCTATCTTGCTTTGTTTTTATTGTTGATTAGTTTTAATTGATCTCCTATCTCAACCCCAAATTTTGACACCCTAAGACACGACCATTTACAATTGAAAATCCTACATCAATACCCGTCCCTTGGGATCCGACCTTTACTTGCCTCTTTACTAAGAGTAGTTCGTGAAGTTATAAATATTGTTTTGGTTGAGTAACTTTTGATGACGAGTTTTACAACAACACCAAAAATAAATGATGAACAATAGAGAAATTAAGGAAAGATTAGGTATTAAGATTTGTATTAAGACTAGATTAAGAGTTGATTATAAGATTAAGATGAGATTACTAATTGATTAAAACTTGATTAAGAGAGTATTAAGATTGCTTGCAAATCTTGGTAGTACAAAGGGGTATTTATACTAAAAATTAGGTACAAAGATTAGGGTTACTAAGGGCTTAAATGACAATTAAGACCCTTAAGAAAAGTTGAGGAAGTGCTCCTCTCCAAGGAGATGTGCATCTCCGTTTTGCTAGTCCCGCATAGATATGCTCGTCCCGAGCAACTTGGAAGCTGGCACGGTGGTTTCTGTTAGGAGATCTGAGAGGATCATAGGGGAGACTCTCGGATCCTAGGGCTACAAGATGAGCGTCTTAAGCTCAGGACGCTCGGGTTGTTGTACAGGGAGACGCCCGGATTGCTTGCAATCTGCTCGGATCCTGGGTCAGACACTTCTCTTTTCTTCAATCCTCAACAATCCGCGGGGATCTTGTTGGGGATGCAAGGATCCTTTCATCATTGCCTAATCTACTTTATTATCTACATAGGCCTTCTAGTATCGTTTTCACTTTGATGCTTGGTCATTAGATGCGATCCATTTAGCTCCATTTCGCCATGTAAATGCAAGGTTTTCACTCCTCTCCTACCAAGGAAAAAATTCTCAAAGAATATGCAAAATGGGAAACTAAAGATAGTAAATGAACCAATTATGCACTATAAAGCATAGGAATGAGGCTAATTCGAGGACTAAATGTGCTCAAATATGAGTCACATAAAACATCCCCAAACCGAACCTTTGCTCGTCCCGAGTAAAGAGGTGACAAAAACTAGGACCTTTATTCAAACTAACCTACTAATATAGCCGATGTGAGATAATTAGCAGGTCTCACTCCGCCCCTTCAATCACAACAAGATAACCATGAGATAGGATGCCTTTTTGCAAGGCATGGTGGGGCTTGCCAAAATGGTGATACATCCAATCATTAGAGCACACAAATCAAGTAATGGATGCATCTACAAAAATGAATAGCCACATTCCTCATCTAAGTGGCGAAAATTATCTAAAGGGGAAGCAATATAAGGTTACACATTCCATCAAGATATGGTTTCTTCAAACTACTAAGCCTAGAAGGATACCAATAAATCACCTCCAAGTTGTGTCAAGCTAGCGTACCTTTGTCCTCAATCATTAAATGCTTTCGCCAAGAGTAGACTGCCTATGGTGTTAGAAACACTTGAGGATCGCGGAATTCCCCTTCTTGGCTTGACAAGAAGAAGGGTCATCCCCTCTCTACCATGCACAAAAGTGGATACGATGGAAAAGGGATCAATAGAACTTGAGTTTCATATGGGAGTTTGCTTTTTGTTGTTGTCCCCCCCCCCCCAATTTGTGGCATTTGACATTTTGAGAACATTTTTTTTTTTGCCATTTCTTTGATGTTTGGCATTTTCAACACTTGACAATTTCAACTTTTTGCATTTCTTTTTGAACATTTTCAAAGCTACCTCATTTGTAGTGAAGGTGCTTATATTTGAAGCATAGGAGTTTTCATTTTTGTTACTCCTCTATTCTTTTGATGCATTTGCAAACTTTTTGACTTTTCATTTCAATTTTGAACTCAAATTTTGAACAATTTTTGTGCGCATTCCCTTTGATGACAAAATGTGGTAGAATATGGATGATGGTTGCATGGTTTCAAGGGTCACCTTGGAATAAACGGTAGCCAAGGAGTTATCACACCATAAGTGTAACACCCCTATTTATTCAGAAGCCTTTAGCTAGACATTCTTAAATAAATAGGACTGTTACCATCTTGGTTTCCCGAGGTAGTGAATAACAAAGTCCAACTCACCAAAGTACTTTAAATTAAAACTTAGCGATTACATGTTCTTTACAACTTAACTAACTAAAACTTAATATAAAATAATTACAACTCGCAGCGAAAATAAATAAAGTGATTAAATATTCTATGTGGTCTAGACTTCTAGGTAGATTGGCCAAATCCTCACATATTCCCATAAGCTCCCAAGTCAGCTAATCTTTAGTACCTGTGAAATCTGCTCCCCATTAAGGTTCACCACAGGTGTTCACGAATACACTGTCAACCACGAGGTTGAGTAGGAATAGCCAAACATCCACAATAAATGGATACAAGAACAATATTAAATGCAAATGCAATGTATGCTCATGATCAATCCTCCGACGCTCCCGTTCATCCCGCCAATCCCTGACCGCGGTAATCTCATCATCCCAACCGAAGTTAAGGTAGTCTCATCATCCCAGAAACGGGTCCTGCAGAACTAGTTCTGAGGTATCCAATGCAAGTGCTCATGATATGAAAATGCGAACAATTGAGCAACACAATTTCTTACCATCTCAGACACGAAACTGAGGAATCCAATAATCAATATAATCATCTCAGTCACGAGCTGAGGTAGTCAATAAATAAATTATCTCAGTCACGAGATGAGGTAGTCAATAATCAAATCATCTCAATACAACCAACCAACAATCATATATCATCCCATCACAATTAAAAATAATTCAACCAATACAATCAGATAATATCATTCAAGTAAAAATTAAAGTGATTGAGTAGCTATCCTACCTCAATAGCAAATCCGAGTCAAGCAAGCGAAATAATAATCCAAAACCTTCCTTCAACAAATCCGAATAACAAGCACGCGAACCAAGTAATAATAGTTCCTTCAGCAATCGTCACCTGACAAGATACTATAATATAATTACTTATTCCTTATTCAATTATATTAATTTACATTTTTGTAATTTCCTTATATTAATTATTTCCCGATCCAATTATTATTACGTAAAAACCCGTTTATTAAAGTCATGACCCGATTACTTATTAATACCCGAGTTAACCCGTCTTAAAACTAAATAAACCAAAACCCAAGTCCAATGAATCCCCCTGAAAACCCACAACACATATCCCGTCGAAACCGTGTTCAACACCCCCACCAAAACCCATCCTTCACGACTTCCCTAACCACCATCAGCCCCGCCAATCATGCCACCTCCTATCCCACACCATGACGAACACCAGCGACCAAAACCACCAGCCAAACCGCCACCAGTAGCCCCCAAACACACGCCCTAACTACCCACCTCCCAACATCCACAATAACCACCTTCACACAACACCTAACTCAACCACTCACACACCACCACACACGACACCCCACCGTCTATGGACACCACCTTCATCACCACTGACTCACGGTGGTTCCATAGGTGGTCCCCTCATCCCCTCAACAGCATTACACATGCCACGATAGACAGTTTAAGACAGTCACACACAAACACCCTCATCTCCCCTGTTTCTCGCGTTTTCCGGCCACCACCACCTGAAACCACCCCAACACCTCCACCATGGACGACTACCTACCACGGTCTCAATCCTAGCCTTGGTCAGGACTGGGTCACATGCAAGAAGGGACAAAACCCCACATAACCTACGGTACAAACACCTTCAAACACCTATACGAAAACTCATAAAACACCCCTGCCTCGCCGGTCATTGGTGGTTAAACGGAGGTCCGGCTACTCCCTGGTGGGCCACGGTCACAGTCACGGTCAAAGCACGTCCTATGGTGGTCTAAATAACAAGTTATAATGAAGCGAAGTGTATACATGAGACGGTTTTAAAGTATTACCTTGAGGCGATAATAAAACTTAATTCCTCTGCTTTTCTCTTCTTTAATTCTTTTCTTCTTTCCTTTAGATTTCTTCCTTCTTCTTTTATGAATTATTTTTCAGATTTAACATGGTATTTATAGTCTAAGAATAGAGAATATGTGAGGCCAATTAGGAAACTATTACAATTACCATATTCTAATTTTTATAGGAGTTGCCTTTATTATTATTACATATATCACTCTTACCATAACTAGGATTTCCTCATACTATCTTTACTAATTTATTATTATCATAACTTTATTATTATTATTAATATAATAATTATTATCTTTGTATATTATTGTTTCCATATTATATTATTATTAATTCCCAATACAAATCCCGATAACACTCATACTAGATGAACCATAAAATTCGCCCCAATTAACAATGGCACACGGCCCAATGCTAAATATTAGCTAAACCCAATTCCCGACTTGTACACTTAGTTTATTATTTAATTAATTTATTATTAGAAATGTCATTTAATCAATTATTAAATTACATAAATTATTCTCATAAATTATTATCGAATTACGGCGTATTACAACAAGGTACTCTTGACCAGGCCTTAATCCATGTGTCAAAGGATACTAGCATGACACATCCTAGGGTGTTTTACAAGTATTCTAACAAGCAAAGTCTTAAGAAGAAAAAGTATCTACAAGGCCCTTATATACACTTGTCAAGCTTCCCAAATAGATGTTTTCACAAAATTTTTCCTAAATGCAACTACATGCCATGATGCAACTAACATTTATACAACCTAATCCATATGCTTCTACCAACTAGTATGCCAAATAATCTAAATGCAATCCTATAATCACATTGTTTATACCGCATCAATCAAAATAAAGCCACATAGTCATTAACATAAAGAGGAAAAAGGAGATTGGAAAGATCATACCATGCGGTCTTCAATATCCTCATGTCTCGGATGTGGCGTAGTCGATCAATGTGAAAAAGGATGAACAAACACAATATATACACAAGACTACACTACAAAGGAAATGAACATGTTTTTGGGTTTTTGAATTTTTCAAATTTTTAGGGTTTTTATGTTCATGAAATAAAAAGACATGTTTTTGTATTTTTCAAAATTTTTCAATTTTTATCATTTTTTGTTTAAAAAGTCATGTTAGAATTTCCCATCCCTACACTAGTATGGGCATTGTTCTCAATGGCCAATACGATAGAAAATTATGCAAGCCATATGAAATGCATAATTTCTAAATGCAAACTATGTGAAATATATATACAAAAGTGAATGCAAACTAAGCTTATGCTATATGATGCATGAATTTTTGTTTGGTTGGAGAGCATAATTTAAATTAACTCACAATGCATATGCTTGAACTTCCTCAAACCAAAATAGACACTATTTCTAATGTCAAAAATTGGGAAAGTTCATGCATAAGAGTGATATGCATGAAACTAAAATTATCATTTTGGATTTTACATGGTGGGAACAATGAAAATACTCATGATCAAGAATAAAAATATATGAAAACAAGAGAAATGAAAAAAGCTAAGGGAGGTGTAGGAAACTCACAAAGTATTGTGGAATCCTCCCAAGAGCTTGCTAATCCTCAATCATCGCCCATGGCGACATCACTATTATCTCCATCATCATCATCCTCACTAGCATCTTTGTCATCATCTACCTCCATAGACCCGGAGGCTTCACCACTTTCACTTGAGCTTTCTTCTTCTTCCTCACCTCCCTCTTCTTCTTCACTTTCTTCATCTTCTTCTCCACCACTCTCAACAACAACCTCCTCATCACCCATGCTAGCATCCCTAGGAGCATTAGGAAAGAAAACTACCCTATCTGCCCAACTAGGAAAAGGACATGATGGGTCAAGAAGTCCTTGCCTAGCTAGGTGTAAGAGGGGCGGATATTGAGCTCTATATGCATTGACTCGGTCTTCATGGGCTTGCTTGTACATTTGTTGCATCAAAAGAGTCAAGTAATCATTCCCCACCGTAACACTTTCGGGTTGAAACTCATGGTAGGTGAACGGGTAGGGTGGAGTGATAATAGAGGGGGAGGGCTCGACAATGGCCTCCCTATGGTGTTGCATTATGGACTTGGCTTCCTCAGAGAGTGGAAGAAAATAGTGTGGGCTAAGGACATTGAGCCGGAAAATTTTGTTCGGTAGAATGAAGGATTTGGCATCTTTTGTAAGCCACTCAAATTTGTTGTCAAGATTGTCGTTTTGACCCAATGGAATTTGTGAAACATAGTGGCTAGATCAATGAGGTGGTCTCCTTTAACCGGCTTCTAAGTGTCATGTTTGTTGAAATTCTGGTTGAAGTGCTTTGCCAACCAAGTTACCAATCCCCCATTTACTATAAAGGCCGCACCTTTCTTGCCATGATCGATATTAAACCACCTTTCGATCAAAAGTTGAAGAATATTGTACTTCGTGGTGAACTTTCTATCAACATTTAAGGTTGACTCGAGATAGATAAAATCAAGTTCGGTGAAGTGGTTTGTTCCCTTCCTAGCAATAAGAGTATTTCCCACTACCTTGTGCCACACCCTTATGCCCGGGTGATGAACATAAAGGGCACGACATTCATGGAAGGACTCGAATTTTCTCCCGGTAATGGCTTTCCACAAAGGGGCGGGATCATATTTTGTTGAAGGTTTCTTCACATAAGTTGAATCATTATCAAGACCGAAAAATTTGCCAAACTCATTAAAGGACATCTTCCTATCCACATTCTCAACGCGGAATTCAATATTCGTTCGAGTCTCCACCTTTGTAACTTTCAATGAACTTAGAAATTCCTAGGTGAGGGAGGGGTAGGTCAACTCTTGCATATTAAACAATGTAAGCAACCCCATAGACTCAAAGAAGTTCTTGCTCCTTTCAAGGACACCCAATTTGGTCAAGGCATCTTGGCAAATAAACTTGGTGGGTAAAATCGATTTCTTAGCAAGAGACACAAAATTGTTCCTATGAGAATCGGATGTGAAAGTTACCTCCGGATATTTTTCTAGTTGCTCAATAACCGGGATAGAAGGGGTAGCTTCCACCATAAGAATAGGAGTTTCTTGAATTTCCATTCTTGCTTGTTGAACCACCAAAGCTTTTGAGGCTTGAAGTGCTTATTGCCTTTTGGAAAGGTTTGGTTTTGTAGGTGCCTTGCTTCCACCTTTGGTCCTAGCCATTGTTCTTCTCCTTGTATGTATCAACAACCAAAAATTTGCTTGAATTGTTGTGTAATCCTCAAGTTTCAATAAAACCCAAATCGATTTAGGATTTTTGAATTTTGCCCTCTATCCTAGAAAATCGATTCAAACTTTGAGGATTTTGATGTTTAGATGGGTTTTTGTTGATAAAGGAGTGATTGTTTTTGGGTTTTGAGGGAGTTTGGAAGTGTGTTTGTGTTTTGAATGGGTGAAATAAATTGGGAAAGAGGGGTTTTAAACCCGTAATTTTGAATTTCAGCAGGGGAGACGAGCGTCTGTAGGTCGGGACGCTCAGATTCTTTGTCAACGAGTTTGAGAAATTGCAACCTGAGCTGAGACGAGCGTCTTCAGCAGGAGACGAGCGTCTTTCTGAAGGGAGACGAGCGTCTTTCTGAAAGGAGACGAGCGGATTCTTTTGAGGACGCTCGGATTCTTGGTCAGGGAGAAATCCCAGATTTTAATAGAAGCAGGACGAGCGGATCTTCACTGAGATGAGCGTCTTGGTTGAGACGAGGGGATTCCTTTAGGAGACGCTCGGATCTTCAGTCAGAAATTTTTTTTCTTTTCCAGCTCTCTCAGGACGAGCGTTTTTCTCACATGATTCTCGGATTGCAGCCAAGATGAGCGGATTTCTCACGAGACACTCAGATTTCCCCTGTGCCTAACGGATTTTGTTCCACCCGTGGGTATTCATAACCCAAGTCATTCCGTCTTCGTTCCTTTGATCTTTATTGTAGGGGCACTACGAAGGCTTGGATAGCCTAGGTAATTGCTATCCCCACACTATGTCAAAACACTACACATCAATAAACATATAAGTCCCCCCCTCACTTTCTCTCAAAATGATAATCTTGATCAAAGCATAAAAACATAAATCCAAAATTGACAAAAATGCAATACAATAAGTAAAACGCAAGTTAAGGGGTTAGGATATTTACAAATGGTGGTTTAGGGAGGAATCCACTAAACTTCACTCATGTATAAGATGTCAAGGAGGCATAGCCAAGGTGTTGTTGATGTTGCTCAACACCTTGAAGAAGTAATCGAAGGCTTGTTCATTGTCATTATAAAGATATTCAATAGACCTTTGCATATGTTGTTCTTCATTGTGGTGACTTGAGTTAGCATTGTCACCAAAGCCTTGGTCTTGGGTCATAGCAATACCAATATAAGGGTTGACTAACCCTTCAAACTCATCACCCTATAGACCACATACTTCAATAGCTTGCTTTCCAATAGTATCATGAGTTGATGAGAACAACTCCTCTTCTTTCTTGTCATTATGGCCAATGAGGCCTTCTTCTTCTCTTGTCATGAGTGGTGGTGAGCTATTCAAGCTCTCATTCTTGTTGAAACATTCTTGATCTTTGGATGAAGCATCTTGGAGATTATCCACTTTCTTCTCCCATATAGGCGGTGATTCTTTACCCATAGCTTGTCCTTTGCATTAAGGTGTCAACTTCTTCCTATCACTTTATCGGCTATAATGATCAACCATGAAATATGGCTCATGTAAGCGGGGAGCTCTCATTGTCTTGTCAAGATTAAAAGTGATTGTTTCATCTCCCACTTCAAGTGTGAGCTCTCCATGTTTCACGTCAATCACTGCTCCCGCGGTGTGTAAGAAAGGTCTTCCTCAAATGATAGGAATGTTGGAGTCTTCCTCCATGTCAACAATAACAAAGTCCACCGGGATGAAGAACTTGCCAATTCTTACCGGCACATCCTCCCATACCCCTAAAGGTGTCTTCGTTGATTAATCCGCCATTTGAAGTGTGATATTAGTGCACTTGAGCTCTCCCATTCCTAGCCTTTTGCACATCGAGTATGGCATGACACTCACACTTGCCCCAAGGTCACATAGAGCTTTGTTGATCGTAGTGTCGCCAATGATGCATGGAATAGAGAAACTTCCCGGATCCTTTAGTTTTGGAGGTGAACTTCCTTGTAGGATGGCGCTACTCACCTTGGTGAACGCAATAGTCTCTAGCTTCCGGATGGATTTCTTCTTTGTAAGAATCTCTTTCATGTATTTCGCAGAGGCCGAAATATGGTTAATCAATTCGGTGAATGGGATTGAGACTTCGAAGTTCTTAACAATCTCCATGAACTTTCAAAATTGTTCATCGAACTTAGGCTTAGCTTGATGACTTGGAAATGGAAGCCTAATCACAATAGGCTCTTTCTCCTTAGCCTTCTCTTCATTCTTCTTTGAAACTTCTTGAATGCTGGTGGGTTCTTCTTCTTTCTTAGAGTCTTCAACTCTTTCCTTGTCACTAGCATTCACAACATCTTCATCAATGGGACTCTTAGGCCCTTCATACCTTGTACCACTCCTCAAATGGATGGCATTCATCGACTCCTATCTTTGGGGATTACCTTGAGGTGGTAATTGCCCCTTTTGTCTTTGAGAACTGGAAAATGCTAATTGAGACATTTAGGTGTCCAACATCTTTGTGTGAGCTAGTATGTTGTTAATGGTGATGTCTTTTGCTTGGCTGTCCTTTTGCATTTGAGTGAAAAACTCTTGTTGGTTCTTTTGCATTTGGAGGACCGCTTTTTGAACATGAAAACCTTGGTCATTTGTTTGATTGTATGGAGGTTGATTTTGATAACTTTGGTTTTGATTGTAAAAGGGTCTTTGAGCTTGGTTTCTCATTGGAGGTGGGGTGTATGTTGGAGGATTTTGAACATTTTGACTTTTGTATGAGAGATTGGGGTGGAATTTGGTGTTTTCATTGTAATAGTTGGAATAAGGGGTGCCGCTCTTGTATACTTGGATATCATTCACTTGTTCACCTACATTAACTTTGGTCATGTCCCAAAGTTCCACAACTCTCACATACTCCACTTGGAATTGATGATGATGCTACCATAACATTAACATGTTGCTTTGGTGATTTGGAGGCCTCTTCAAGTTTAGCCATGGCCTTCTCAAACTTCAAATTATTGGTGTCAATATGAGTCCTAACTTGAGCACCCAATTGAGTAATGGAGTCCACCTCATGCTTTCCTCCTCTAGTAGCCTTTTGAGGTATACTATATTGTGAGTTATGGACCGCCATTTCTTCAATCTTGTTCCATGTTTGATTGTCATCAACTTCGGTAAACATATCATTTGATCACATATTGAGAATGTTCCGGGAGTCTTCATATAGACCATTCCAAATTGTTGTACAAGAAACCACTCGCTAAGTCGATGGTGTGGACAAGATCAACAAGTGTCCTTGAATCTCTCCCATGCTTCATACAAATATTCCTCATCCCTTTGTTTGAACCCGGTGATTTGGGCTCTCAACATGTTAGTCTTCTCCGGTTTGAGAAATCAAATAAAAAGGAAATCAAATAAAAAGGAAATAAGACCCATCGAATTTGGTCTTGAGTAACTCCGGTTTGAGAAATCGCATCACAATAGTCACAAAAAGTCTCCATATGAGAATGAGGGTCTTCAGTAGGCATCCCTCCAAATTGACTTCTCTCAACCAATTATATAAATCCGTATTTGGCAATGAAATTACCGGTTAAATGTTGTGGTGTAGGAGTACCATTTGGTAGGTTCTCCTCGGTTGGTACGGAATGTGATGAAAATGTAGGCATTATGGGTTGATTTTGTGGTGGGTTTTGTATTGGGTTATCCTCTCCTTATCTTGCAAAAGGGTTGATGAACTCAATGTTATTTGGTTGAATGTCCACAATCTCACCAATACCTCTCAAAGTATTTCTAGCAAGTCATCTATTGTTGGTCAAAGTTCTTTCAATTTCAAGATCAATGGGTAACAAGTTACCTTGTGATCTCCTAGACATGCAAAATATCAAACAACTTGAAAACAATTAGAACAAACCTTGAGGAGATTGACTTCCCCAAGGTAAAGAAAGACACAACTAAAAATAATTCAAAGAAAATCAAATCAAGTTAACACTGTCCCCGGCAACGGCGCCATTTTTGGTGTTGTTGTAAAACTCGTTGAAAAAGTTACCCAACCAAAACAATATTTATAACTTCACAAACTACTCTTAGTAAAGAGTCAAGTAAAGGTCGGATCCCAAGGGACGGGTATTGATGTAGGATTTTCAATTGTAAATGGTCGTGTCTTAGGGTGTCACAATTTGGAGTTGAGATAGGAGATCAATTAAAACTAATCAACAATAAAAACAAAACAAGGTAGATAAAATGAAGGTGTAAACAATTGATTAAAAGCACTAGGGTATCATGGGTTCATAGGGGAATACATGGGAGTTGATCAGACAAACATGTTCTCAAATTATAAGCAAGCAATTATTGTTGTGATGAGATCGAGTTAGTTTATATCTTACAATCCCTAAGAAGGTTTGGGTCCCGGAGCCGAATCGATTAGATTGTATAACACCTACAAGTCGACTTAATCCTCCCCATTCAACATTATGCATGGTCTAATGAGACTCGAGTTGGTTTATGTCTTACAAGTCTCATTGAAAAGATAGGTGATGGGTAAAAAAATGCAAGGATTCATAGGCTCGCATTTCATCAAACATAACATGTGCATAAGTTGAAATCACAACAAGCAAGTAAATAAATTACGTGAACATATTAGATTAAGCATGAATCATTCCCTATGTTGGTTTCCCCTAATTACCCATTAACCCTAGCTAATAAAACTACTCACTCATGCTCAAGTTTAACATGCTAACACGGTTGTCAATCACATTAACAAGGCAAAACATGATGAATGAATGAAAATGATTAACAATAATTAAAGTAAGGATTAAGAGAATTATACCTATGGAGATTCCAAAATAATAATGCAAAGAATAATAGAAGTACTTGATGATTGATGGAGATTGTCAATCTCCCAATAAACCCAAATGATCTTCTAATTACCCAAAATAAATGATGAACAATAGAGAAATTAAGGAAAGATTAAGTATTGAGATTTGTATTAAGACTAGATTAAGAGTTGATTATAAGATTAAGATGAGATTAATAATTGATTAAAACTTGATTAAGAGAGTATTAAGATTGCGTGCTAATCTACGTAGTACAAAGGGGTATTTATACTAAAGATTAGGTATAAAGATTAGGGTTACTAAGGGCTTAAATGACTATTAAGACCCTTAAGAAAAGTTCAGGAAGTGCTCCTCTCCAGGGAGATCACTACTACAGATACAGGCTATAACAACGGGTAAAAACCGTTGTTAAAACAAAAAGCGGACTTTGTTAAAGCGGTCGTTGTAAAAGGTATTTACAACGGTTAGGTTATTTACTAAAACCGTTGTGGAAATTATTCACAACGGTTAAAAGCCGTTGTTGTTGCGAGTAAGTCGTTGTTGAAAGTTTGACAAAATTTTGGTGGGAAAGATATAACAACGGTTATAATATAAAAAACCGTTGTTGTATCTTTCCCACAAAAATTGTGAAGACTTTTAACAACGGGTATACGAAACATAACCGTTGTTGAAACTATTAGTAACAACGGTTCTTCTTTTAAAACCTGTTGTTGAATATTATGCGCGGGGTATTTGTGAAAGTTATTTACAAGGGTTCTTCTTTTAAAACCTGTTGTTGAATATTATGCGCTGGTATTTGTGAAAGGTATTTACAACGGTTTTTTTAGTAACCGTTTTTATTAAGGCATATATCAACAGCAGTATAAATCACAGCTGGGTTCATCAGAACTCAATAGATACAATTCAACCACAACAGCAGCATCATACTTACAATTTGTTTCACTTTCAGATTAATTCATACTAACAATTTGATCACTTTACATGAACTAAGATTCCTAAAACTGTGCATCCCCCTAGCTCTATCTACAAATATCATTCCCTAACTTCAACAAAAAATTTACTAAGCTGATCTAAGCTCTAAGTATCATGCATTTAGTCTTCCTTGCAATGTTCTAAGACCTATTTGCCCAACAAGTCCCTTACCTCGTGTATTTGGTGCCTTTTGTACTCAGGTACTTGTGGCGCGTTGATTACATACCGCGGAAAAAACAAAGACAAGACATTATTGATTGACGGCAGCATTAGTGTTGTTCATTAGTGTAACAACATACATCATTCAGCATAGCAACATCATGGTATAGCAGCAAGCAAGAAAACATCAGCTCTAATTCAAAAAAAGTAATAAAAACATTATTAAATTACTAACCTTTTCTGGAATAAGGATATATCCTCGCGTAATAACCTCCAACATGAACCGACAAACGTAGTATCCACATTGTATGCTATCCGACTGGTGAGGGACCTATTATTACATAAAAAACGAAGAGACGAGAAGGCCCACATCAGAATCTTGCACTTTAGGTATTGTATTTGCGCACGTATTATTATTAAAGACAGATTTTTGCACTTAAGGTATTGTATTTGAGCACGTACCCCTTTTATCGTAATAAAAGTAGGGCCATCATCAGAATCTTTCGTGGGTTGATCCTCGTTAGCTCTTTTCTTTTCAAAGGCCATTTTTTTATAAAAAAAAAGGAGGCAGAAACTCATATTTTTGGGGCAAAACTGAGCTTTTTGCTATAAATAAAAATTGAAACTTAATGTTAGTATAAATAAATCAGTATTATAAACTTACTTAATAATCAAGCCCTTAAAGGTCTCCTACATCAAGAGACATCATCATTATTAACAAGTACATATATTAGTTTTGAAAATGCAATTGTAGGTGGAATCATAATATTAATTTGTTTATTACCCGATTTCATTATAAGGGGCAAAAATGAGCTTTTTGTTTGTCGCCAATTCCCGAGCAATATAATCCACCCGATCTTCGTACGAAATCAAATTGATATGCATAGATAAAATATAGGGGCACAGGAATCCGTATAGATCGCATGGAATCTTGTTCTCGGGGATCACTCTCGATTTCAAGAACCTACATTATTGCGGTATTAATTCCGGTATTTAAAACACTATCTAATCAGAATATGAATTGATTTATTAAGAAACATACTTCATCCAAACAAATAGGTGTTGGACATCAATCTTGAGAAGGCCAGCCCAAATGGCTAGCAGCTCCCATGACAAAATTACTTCGCGCTCAATCCCTAAAATATCCTCTTCGAGCGAAATAATTATCAATTGCTCGTTTGCTATGCGACTGCTAGCCTCCATATACAGTTCCCTCATCGTCAGCGTTCTTACTTTTTGCATGTATTCGCTCCCACAAAAATTAGTGGAGGTTATACTCCTAACATCTTTCAGTTCGGGGAAATAATGCTTTTCTCTTTTTGTGCTACTACCAGCCTATACATCTAGATAAATAAAATAATAAAAAATCCAAAGGTAACATATCCTAGTTGGAGTAATAAAAATAAAAGAGTACTTAACTAAATACCTCATCAACCTGCTCTTTCAATGATGAGGCAGTAGTAGGCATGTCTGGGGACTTAGGCTTATCCGTCTTTTTTGTCCCCTACACAAAATTTCCATGTTTTTTAGAAATACAGAAAAAATATAAATAAAGGGAGGTTTTTAAAAAAATGGAGAAGTTAATTAAATACCTCATCAAGTTGTTGTTTCGACGAGGTAGTTGGCATATCTGGAGACTTAGGCTTATCCGTCTTTTTTGTCCCCTACACAAAATTTCCATGCTTTTTAGAAATACAGAAAAAATATAAATAAAGAGAGGTTTTAAAAATAATGGAGAAGTTAATTAAATACCTCATCAAGTTGTTGTTTCGACGAGGTAGTTGGCATGTCTGGGGACTTACGCTTATCCGTCTTTTTTGTCCCCTACACAAAACTTCCATGCTTTTTAGAAATACAGAAAAAATATAAATAAACAGAGGTTTTTAAAAAAATGGAGAAGTTAATTAAATACCTCATCAAGTTGTTGTTTCGACGAGGTAGTTGGCATGTCTGGGGACTTAGGCTTATCCGTCTTTTTTGTCCCCTACACAAAATTTCCATGCTTTTTAGAAATACAGAAAAAATACAAATAAAGAGAGGTTTTTAAAAAAATGGAGAAGTTAATTAAATACCTCATCAAGTTGTTGTTTCGACGAGGTAGTTGGCATGTCTGGGGACTTAGGCTTATCCGGCTTAACCGTGTTTATTGTTCCCTACAAAAAAAAAAATTACATATAAATTTAACATATAAAAACATTTAACATATAAAAATTTAACATATAAAGGTATTTTTCTAACCCCAACTGCTTTCGGTTGAGGCGGAGACGAACGAGCCAGGAAGATGTGAGAAATAGGCCATTGGATGAAACTTCCAACCGCATCTGCCAGAATGGTAATGTCGTCACGAACTGGGACGGGCAGTTGAAATTTTTCATGGCCTTCAAAGACTTGAGTTATCTCCACTTTTCTATGATTCGGCAAAAGTGGTACGCCATGAACCAATAAAGTTTCTACTGATTTGGTGGGCAAGTCTGCGAGACCCCGGCCAACACGCACAGGTTTCGCGGATTTAAGGTCGGTAAGAATAGCTACCTTCCTGTTTATGGCCTGAAGAATACACATACATTATATATTATATCCCAAAATTTAATAGAATTCATATAAATTTCACTAAAGACTTCATGCGAGCGTTTAAAACGGGAACGATTTGAAGGAGATGTATGCTGCTGTTTTTCATCAGCCGTCTTCTCAAGTTGCATCCCCTGAGTATTGTCAGCTGTGGCGGATCACTCAAGTTGCATCCCCTTTTCAGACTCATTTACCTAATAAAATTAACCAATGGCACGATGTCAGAAGTTATAGCATTAGAGCTGGCAGGGAACACACCCCCTGATCTTACCCAAAAAAAAGAAAAGAAAAATAAGGAAGTCATATATTTACCTTATCGGCTTTAATTGTTAAAACTTCAGAAGCAGTAGGTACCTGATCTTCCCGAATCTCGTTGACCGATACTTCCTCCTCGTGTATTGCCAAGGTAGTAGTGTTCTCGGCCTCTTGACCAATCCGTTGTACCTTACCCCCTTTAATGACATCCTCCATCATCTTCAATTCTTCTTCGGAAGGCTTGCCTCAAGAATTCATCTTTAGTATCACGGATGCCAATAACTGAATCTGCGTGCCAAAAATGTAATGTTTAAGAAATTTGTTTAAAACAATAACATGTGAACTTAAATGAAAATAATAGAATAAATGGTACCATGTCAGCCTTCTCAGCTTTAGCCTTCCTTTTCTTCTTTTTCGAGTCAGTTGTCCCATAATATTTCGTGACTCCAACATGTAACGGGACGCTCCTCAATCGACCTGGAAGTTCGGGTCGGCCGATCGCTCTAGCAAGAACGTCATCACGACCATTGGGAGTGAATTTCCCTTCTTGTACCTCCTTCAATACCTTCTCCTATAATATATTAAATAAACTTCAAATTATATTTGTGACTAAAATAATAAAGTTAGTAATGAACTCGTCTTAATAAAATAATGCTTACTATGTTGGCCAACACTTCCTGATCATAATTGTCACACGGCCGGGATCCTTTAGGCGTGTGCCCTTCTTTATAAGTTACGTGCCGATTCAAGTCGGTCACTCCCTTTGACACCTACACATTAACATGGTAACAGTTATATATATAAATGTGTATCAAGTCCAAGTGTGAGTAAAAAAATCAAATAAACAGGGGATGCTACTTACGAGTTGGTCTTCTATCAATTTGTAACCGCCTCGAGAACCATACCATAACCCTTTCTTGCATGAAATGTTAGCATGATTTCTTTTTCTAACGACCTTCAAGTTATTTAAAAGCGCAAGTAGATGAGATAATAAAAAAATTATAGAGAACTCATTAATTAAAAAAATGATAGGTAAATCATTAAAAGGCGAGGATACTTAACCTGAAACTTCTCACTAGCTCGAATCGCTTTGAAAATAGCCCATTTTTCCTGAGTGATGGTGGGACACTTGTTTGACGGTTGGCTCTTACGCATCTCCCCCGTCTTCTTGTCCACATACAACCAATACTTACCAACGTCACACTTCCACTGCCTTAAGACAGATCCTGCCTTCTTTATTAAATACTTATCATAACATTCGGCAATATCAAAGGCTTCCTGCATCATCATATCATTCAATTTACATAGCATTCAATTTACCTCCAAAATAAAATGTTGTTTTGTTACATAAGTTATCATACCTTTATACGATCTAAGAGTAACTTCTCCAATACAAGATTCAAATTCCTCATTTCATCTAAATGGATAGGCACAAAGTGTCTTGTTACAACTCCAATCCAAGTGGATAAATCCATCGCATTTGGACCACTAGGCAAACCCTTCTCGTTCCATGTTATACTAAGCGGCTGTTTAGCCGCTATAGCTGCAAGGGCCGCAGGGCACTTCGTAGCACCCCTTCTCACCAGGCTTATTATCCCCAGGCTTATTATCCTTTTGACTTCTTTTCCGTTTTTTACCCATGATAATCCTAAAACCCTAAATATGAATGAAATAGGAAATGAACAAAGACATGCAGAGTATCTAAAACCCTAAAGAGGAATAAAAATTTAAAACAACAGTTTGAGCTTCTAAAATCCTAAATCCTAATAAGAGGAATGAAGTAGATGATGCGGGATGATAAAGATAACAAAGAAGACGAAAAACAAACAGATGAAAAACAAAAAAGATGATTTTAAAACCCTAATGACGAAACACAAAAGTGAACATACCTGATGATGATGATGATAAAGAGAACGAGAAAGATGATACGGGAAGGCGACGGAATCTGAGCGTCGGAAACTAGGCGACGGCCGGCAACGAGAATGTAGAAAGCGGGGGAGATGGAATAAACTCAGGATACCAACGGTTGAACTTTTATGTGTGTTTGTGCTGTGTTTGTGTGGTATGTTGTATACCTGTATGTGTTTGTAAATTAGTTTTTTATTAAGACAAACTATTGACAACGGGTTCTTAGAACAAAACCGTTGTGATATGTTAATAACAACGGGTCAATAAAAGTCAACTGTTGTAATAAAGTTATGACAACGGTTAAAATATACCCGTTGTAATATATTTTCACCCAATTTGCGCCAAAATGAAATGTATGTCTAAAAAAAGCAATGACAACGGGTAGAAGTACTACAACCGTTGTCACTTCCTATCTCATTTTTTTAATCTAATAAGACCAATAACAACGGTTCCTGTGTTATAACCCGTTTGTGAAAGTAATAACAACGGGTAATGTAGATATAACCGTTGTTATTGTTTAACTCTTTTTTTTTAATTACTGTAATTGCATTACAGTCCAAACCTGTAACAATACAGCAGCATCACAACTATAACAACAGAAATAGAAACAGTAGAAGCACTATATACTGCAACATTAATCAGCAATTTCAACAACAGCATCCACATCTAATAATAAGATCAAGAAAATAAGACAACAACAACAGCATACATACTGCATATCTACAGGATTTACCATGCCAAATTTGGGAATCTTTAACAATGACCATTGCTTCTATTGGCTTTTTAAAGCTACCAAAAGCTAAAGACAACATACATACACTCCAGCAACACATCTCAAACTTGCTATAAATTCAGAAAAGAGGCATCCCATTAGCTCAGTATCCAATAGCTCCCCACAACTCACAA
This sequence comes from Silene latifolia, assembly GCF_048544455.1. Taxonomy (NCBI): domain Eukaryota; kingdom Viridiplantae; phylum Streptophyta; class Magnoliopsida; order Caryophyllales; family Caryophyllaceae; genus Silene; species Silene latifolia. The sequence goes on from NC_133534.1 coordinate 120,749,967, forward strand.
ATAAACCATCAAATTACTGGTCTGAAAATGACTCAAAATATTGGTCGTCCATATCACCGTGTCCTGATGAGTGCCCCTGGCCACATAGATATAGACAATGGAAAATTTGCTGCCAAAAGCTTTAATCCTTTGATGAATAAGCTTATTGAGCTGGGATACTCGGTCAGTAGAATTAAGCCACAATGGGGGCCATGGGGATTAAAAGGGAGTCTACTCATTCAGTTTGGAACATCACCTGCACATGCAGAATCAGCATTTAAGTTTGATATGATGCTTCAACTCAGAGGCCATGGTAGGAACGACTGGAATGCTCCGAATAGATCAACACTCGAACCATACCTCTGGGTAGCCACAGACGAGGATGCCTAACTTCTGAAGAATACCGTGGACTATGTCAAAGTGCCGTATGCGACCATCTTTAATGGGCAGCAGTCGGCCGGTTCAGAAAGCGTCGATGCCTACAACCAGGTTGTGGCTGTTTTCCAAGCAATGCACCCATAAAGCCCCTACAAAATGTGTGTGTCTGTGGCTGAAACTTCCAAGCAACGTCGTGTGTTATTTGTTGAGTGTCAAACTGTGTGTGTCTGTATCCGCCTATCATAAGCAGTGTCGTGGGCCTGTATGAAAAGGCAACTTAAATAAAGCTAATGTGTAACCCTGTGTTCTTGTAAGATTTCCAGTACTGTTGTATAAGTAGCATCGAGAGTATCAGTGCTTTACGTTTGTATTAAATATGTAGTTCCTAAATGCAAATCTGTTAAGTGGAGATAGTTATTTAAAAAAAACTAAAAGGAAGATATATATATATATATATATATATATATATATATATATATATATATATATATATATATTTAAAAAATAAAACTAAAAATAAAAGCTAATAACTTACATTATAGACCATCTCAAGATCGGGGACGTTTCTTGGATGTCATAGTTTCTTCGTTAACCCAAATAACTTCACCATGGTCATCACACATATAGATGCTTTCAGTGTCCTCATGATCAGTGTCAACATCATCGAAATAATGTACAGTGGTAGAGTGATCCATTCCCTAAGAAACGACATCCTGATCATTATCACCATTATCGGATGCACTACTCCTTCTACTCCTTATAGACAGTACAACAGACCACTTCTTATCCATAGGATCGGTGACATAGAACACTTGTTTAGCTTGGGATGCCATTATGAAAGGATCATCCTTATTATTGCCAACCTTACTCAGATTGACCAACCTAAATCCCATATTATCCTTTCGGACACAATGGATGTTGTTATCAACCCAGTTACATCGAAACAAAGGCATTGTGAAATCAATGTAATCTAATACCAATATTTCTTGAATAACACCATAATAAAGGCATTTTTCCCAAATAGGCTTTTTATCTTTTGAAGTATCAAAGTGAATTGCCTCAAATTCAGAACTCACACCACTATTTTGCATTGTGCTCAACTCATCTTGCTCGCGGGTGATAAAAGTATATCCATTAATGGCAAAACTGTTGTAAAAGGTGACCCTGGCATTTGGACCTAAACCAAGACGTAGTAACCTAGGAGAGATGTCATCACCAGTTTGATTCTTATACTCTAAGACAATATTCCTAAACCACTCTCCAAACGTCTTCGTATGCTCGTTTGCAATCCACTTCTCGGTCTTGTTTGGGTGATCGTATTTGAGCTCATCTTTGTGTTGTTGAATATAAGGTTGCACCTCATCTTCGTTGTTTAGCACATACGTATGTGCTAAATGCAACATTTCACGTGTCACAATGTTTTCAACCCGGCCCCAAATACCTTTTCCGGTCATCCGGTCACTATGACGATTCTTAGGAACGCCAATCAACTCCTCAGGGGAGAGATGATCGTAACAATATGAAAGAGCTTCGTCTAAAATAGCGTGTTTAGCAATACAACCTTCCGGACGATACCGATTAGCTGTATAGTCCTTGTAGACATTCATCAATCTTTCGAAAGGATAATGGTATCTCAAGTACACGGGCCCAAGGTACAAAATCTCCCTAACCAAGTGAATGGTAAGATGAATCATGATAGTGAAGAAAGAGGGTGGAAAATACATTTCCAACTGACAAAGAGAGGTTACAACGAGGTCCTGCAATGAATCCGCGTCATCGAGGTCGATGATTTTCTCGCATATGGACTTGAAGAAGAGTCAAAATTTAGTTATAGCATATCTTACCTTTTCAGGTAAAATGAAACGAATAGCCACAGGTAGTAATTGTTGCATCAAAGTGTGACAATCATGTGACTTTAACCCGGTGAGTTTTATGTCTTGCAACGACACTAGGCTTTTGATGTTCGATAAATAACCATGTGGCACTTTAATTCCATTCAATCATGCACATAACTCTTTTTTCTCATTCCGTGAAAGGGTAAAAGCTGCTGGCGGTAAAAATGTACGATTACCTCTCTTCTGTGGTGCCAACTCTAGCCTAATACCCATCATTTTCATATCTTCCCTAGGTGCGGGGTTATCCTTTATTTTACCGGGAACATTCAGAAGGGTATTGGTAATATTATCACAAACACTTTTCTCAATTTGCATGAAATCGAGGCAATGCCTGCCCTCCAGGTCAGGCCAATATGGAAGTTTATCAAAAAATATGGATATTTTCCTATACCCACGAGTAGACAATTTAGAGCCGCTCTTCTTCCCATAATCTATCTCAATATGCTTTACTTTTTGATAAACTTCATGCCCACTCAAAATTCTAGGAGGTTGACGAAGTTCTTGACTTCCATTGAATGCTTTCCGCTTCTTGCGATAACAATGGTCATGATCCAAGAACCTCCTATTTCCCATATACACATACTTACGAGAAGACTTCAAGTATTCAGACTCGATATCCTCCCCACACAATGAACAAGCCTCTTTCCCATGAAGTGTGTGCCCAGAAAGGTCGCCATAAGCCGGATAGTCAGATATTGTACACAATAACATCGCTCTCAAATTGAAAGTTTCGTTCTTATATGCATCAAATGCTTCTATCCCATTATCCCACAACATTCACAAATCATCCAGAAGAGGTTCCAAATAGACATCTATATCATTTCCAGGTTATTTAGGGTCGGAAATTAACAACAACAACATCAAATAATTTCTTTTCATGCACACATATGGAGGTAAGTTATAAATAGCCAGCACTACTGGCCAAGTACTATGTTGGCTACTCATGTTTCCGTGTGGGTTCATTCCATCAATGGACAGCGCTAGACGTAAGTTTCTATGTTTATGGCCGAACTAGGGATACTTAGCGTCGAACGATTTCCATTGCATACCATCTACCGGGTGTCTTAGCTTTCCATCATTTATTCTTCCAGTTTCATGCCAAGTTAACATTTTTGAATCATCACTATTCGCATAAATCCTTATGAATCTTGGTATCACTGGAAAATACCACAACACCTTAGCCGGGATCCATTCCTTATCCTTATAACGCCACTCCAAACATTTAAGGCAATTGGTTAAGTTTTGATATAATTTCCGATACAATATGCAATCATTTGGACATGCATGTATTTTCTCATCTTTCATACCCACTTCTCTTATTACTTTTTTAGCCTCATATGTCTTAACAGGTAGAACATTACCATCTGGAAGCAACTCCTTTATCAAGGTTAAAAAACTAGTGAAACACGGGTCACTCACCCCATTTGCCCCCTTGATATTATACAACTTCACTACATCCGACATTTTTGTGAACTTACAACCAGGATACAGAGGTGCTTCAGACTCACACAACTTCTCATACATGTTGTTAAGGTCATCCCAATTAATAGTGTCATCACCTACATCTTGAAAAGCATTCGACTCATCATCATTGTCTTCATTATCTATAGACCCAACATTCAACTTGTCTACTTCCAACTAAAAAAACTCGGCAAACTCAGGATCATCAGTTAGCCTTTCGTATACCTCAACATCATTTTCTTCAAAGCTATTCTCGTCCTCTAATGGTTCCCCATGAAAAATCCAACGTGTATAGGATCGACTAAAACTATACTTTTTTAGGTGTATTTCAACGCCCGGAAAAGCCATATACCTAATATTACCACATCTTTCACAAGGATATGGAATACTAGAAGAACCTTTCAAATTGTTCGCAACGACTTCATAAAATTCGGCTAAACCATCCTTATAGTTGAGGTCACTTATAGTTGATGCAATCATCCAAGTTCGAGTCATTTTTGTCAATACCTATATATATATCTATATACACAGCTTGAAAATCTTAATAAGAAATAGTTAATAAGAAACATATATACCTGATTGATAAACACGATGAGGGAGAGAAGACGGTGACAACAGTGACGGAGATGAAGACAAAGAGAGACGATCGGGGAGGAATGAAGGATGATATTTGTGTAGCAGTATTAGCTAGTGTTTGTGTTTTGTAGCGTATAGCAGAATAAAGCGATATGTACGTGGTGTTTGTTCTTTTAGTCTTCATAACTTCAATAACAACGGTTATTGTGTCTACAACCGTTGTTAAAACGTATAACAACAGGTACTAATATAACCGTTGTAATTACGTTTCACTAATTTTGCGCCAAATTATTAACAACGGTTATAATGTATTACAGAGTAAACTGTTGTTATTAGTTTTTATATTAACAACGGTTGTGCAAGTTTGACCCGTTGTTAAAACAAATGACAACGGTTAACAACACATAACCGTTTTAATTAAGTTTAGTAAAATTTCGCGCAAAGATAATTATCCATTCTACAACGTCTTTTGGTCATTTTCGTGAATAAGCGTTGTTAAAGGGCCGTTGTGGTTGCCTGGTTTTGTAGTAGTGGATGCGCATCTCCGTTTAGCTAGTCCCGCATAGATATGCTCGTCCCGAGTGGCTTGGAAGCTGGCACGGTGGTTTCTGTTAGGAGATCCGAGCGGATCATAGGGGAGACGCCCGGATCCTAGGGCCTCAAGACGAGCGTCTTAAGATCGGGACGCTCGGGTTGTTGTGCACAGAGACGCCCGGATAGCTTGCAATCCGCTCGGATCCTGGGTCAGACACTTCTCTTTTCTTCAATCCTCAACAATCCGCGGGGATCTTGTTGGGATGCAAGGATCCTTTTATCATTGCCCAATCTACTTTATTATCTACATAGGCCTTCTAGTATCGTCTTCCCTTTGATGCTTGGTCATTAGATGCGGTCAATTTAGCTCCATTTCACCATGTAAATGCAAGGTTTGCACTGCTCTCTTACCAAGGAAACGTAACCTCAAAGAATATGCAAAATGGGAAACTGAAGATAGTAAATGACCCAATTATGCACTATAAAGCATAGGACGAGGCTAATTCGAGGACTAAATGTGCTCAAATATGAGTCACATCAAACATCCCAAAACCGAACCTTTGCTCGTCCCGAGTAAAGAGGTGACAAAAACTAGGACCCTTATTCAAACTAACCTACTAATATAGCCGATGTGAGACAATTAGCGGGTCTCACTCCACCCCTTCAACTCATAATAAGACAACCATGAGGTAGGATGCCTTCTTTCAAGGCAAGGTGAGGCTTGCCAAAATGGCGATACATCCAATCATTAAAGCACACAAATCAAGTAATGGATGCATCTACAAAAATGAATAGCCACTTTCCTCATCTAACTGGCGAAAATTATCTAAAGGGGAAGAAATCTAAGGGTACACATTCCATCATAGATATGGTTTCTTCAAACTACTAAGCCTAGAAGGATACCAATAAATCACCTCCAAGTTGTGTCAAGCTAGGGTACCTTTGTCCTCAATCATTAAATGCTTTCGCCAAGAGTCGACACCCTATGGTGTTAGAAACACTGGAGGATCGCGGAATTCCCCTTCTTGCCTAGACAAGAAGAATGGACGTCCCCTCTCTACCATGCACAAAAGTGGATACGATGGAAAAGGGATCGATAGAACTTGAGTTTCATATGGGAGTTTACTTTTTGTTGTTGTTCCTCCCCCCCCCCCCTAATTTGTGGCATTTGACATTTTGAGAACATTTCTTTTTGCCATTTATTTGATGTTTGGCATTTTCAACACTCGACAATTACCACTTTTTTCATTTCTTTTTTAACATTTTCAAAGCTACCCCATTTGTAGTGAGAGTGCTTATATTTGAAGCATAGGAGTTTTCATTTTTGTTACTCCTCTTTTCTTTTGATGCATTTGCAAACTTTTTGACTTTTCATTTCAATTCTTGAACTCAAATTTTGAAATTTTTTTCTGCCCATTCTCTTTGATGACAAAATGTGGTAGAATATGGATGATGGTTGCATGGTTACAAGGGTCATTTTGGAAGAAACGGTAGCCAAGGAGTTATCACACCATAAGGTACTCTTGACTAGGACTTAATCCATGGGTCAAAGGATACTAGAATGACACATCCTAGGGTGTTTTACGAGTATTCTAACAAGCAAAGTCTTAAAAAGAAAAAGTATCTACAAGGGCCTTATATACACTTGTCAAGCTTCCCCAATAGATGCTTTTACAAAATTTTTCCTAAATGCAACTACATGCCATGATGAAACTAACATTTATGCAACCTAATGCATATGCTTCTACCAACTAGTATTTCAAAAAATCTAAATGCAATCTTATAATCACATTGTTTATACCGTATCAATTAAAATAAAGCCACATAGTCATTAACATAAAGAGGAAAAAGGAGATTGGAAATATCATACCATGCAGTCTTCAATATCCTCATGTCTCGGATGTGGCGTACTCGATCAATGTGAAAAAGGATGAACAAACACAATATATGTACAAACACCATATATACACAAGACTACACTATAAAGGAAATGAACATGTTTTTGGGTTTTTGCATTTTTCAAATTTTTATGGTTTTTATGTTTATGAAATAAAAGGACATGTTTTTGTATTTTTCAAAATTTGTCAATTTTTATTATTTTTTGTTTAAAAAGTCATCTTAGAATTTCCCATCCCCACACTAGTATGGGCATTGTCCTCAATGGCCAATACGATAGGAAATTATGCAAGCTATATGAAATGCATGATTTCTAAATGCAAACTATGTGACATATATATACAAAAGTGAATGCAAACTGAGCATATGCTATATGATGCATGAATTTTTGTTTGGTTGAAGAGCATAATTTAAATTAACTCCCAATGCATATGCCTTGAACTTCTCCAAACCAAAATAGACACTATTTCTAATGTCAAAAATATGGAAAGTTCACGCATAAGAGTGATATGCATGAAACTAGAATTGTCGTTTTGGATACATGGTGGGAACAATGAAAATACTCATGATCAAGAATAAAAATATATGAAAACAAGAGAAATAAACAAAGCTAAGGGAGGTGTAGGAAACTCACAAAGTATTGTGGCATCCTCCCAAGAGCTTTCTAATCCTCAATCATCACCCATGGCGACATCACTATCATCTCCATCATCATCATCCTCACTAGCATCTTTGTCATCATCTACCTCCATAGACCCGGAGGCTTCACCACTTTCACTTGAGCATTCTTCTTCTTCCTCACTTCCCTCTTCTTCTTCACCTTCTTCATCTTCTTCTCCACCACTCTCAACAACAACCTCCTTATCACCCATGCTAGCATCCCTAGGAGCATTAGGAAAGAAAACTTCCCTATTCGCCCAACTAGGCAAAGGACATGATGGGTCAAGAAGTCGTTGCCTAGCTAGGTGTAAGAGGGGCAGATATTGAGCTCTATATGCATTGACTCGGTCTTCATAGGCTTGCTTGTGCATTTGTTGCATCAAAAGAGTCAAGTAATCATTCCCCACCGTAACACTTTCGAGTCGAAACTCATGGTAGGTGAACGGGTAGGGTCGAGTGATAATAGATGAGGAGGGCTCGACAATGGCCTCCCTATGGTGTTGCATTATGGACTCGGCTTCCTCGGAGAGTGGGAGAAGATAGTGTGGGCTAAGGACATTGAGCCGGCTAATTTTATTCGGTAGAATGACGGACTTGGCATCTTTTGTAAGCCACTCAAATTTGTTGTCAAGATTGTCGTTCTTGACCCAATGGAATTTTTGAATCATAGTGGCTAGAGCAATGAGGTGGCCTCCTTTAACCGGCTTATAAGTGTCATCTTTGTTAAAATTCTGGTTGAAGTGCTTTGCCAACCAAGTTACCAATCCCCCATTTACTATAAAGGCTGCACCTTCCTTGCCATGATCGATATTAAGCCACCTTTCGATCAAAAGTTCAAGAATATTGTACTTCGTGGTGAACTTTCTATCGACATTCAAGGTTGACTCGAGATAGATAAAATCAAGTTCGGTGAAGTGGTTTATTCCCTTCCTAGCAATAAGAGTATTTCCCACTACCTTGTGCCATACCCTTATGCCCGGGTGATGAACATAAAGGGCGCGACATTCATGGATGGACTCGAATTACCTCCCGGTAATAGCTTTCCACAAAGGGGTGGGATCATATTTTGTTGAAGGTTTCTTCGCATAAGTTGAGTCATTATCAAGACCGAAAACTTTGCCAAACTCATTAAAGGACATCTTCCTATCCACATTCTCAAGGCCGAATTTAATATTCGTTCGAGTCTCCACCTTTGTAACTTTCAATTAACTTAGAAATTCCAAGGTGAGCGAGGGGTATGTCAACTCTTGCATATTAAACAATGTAAGAAACCCCATAGACTCAAAGAAGTTCTTGGTCCTTTCAAGGACACCCAATTTGGTCATGGCATCTTGGCAAATAAACTTGCTGGGTAAAATCGATTTCTTAGCTAGAGACACAAAAAATTTCCTATGAGAATCGAATGTGAAAGTTATCTCAGGATATTTTTCTAGTTGCTCAATAACCGGGATAGAAGGAGTAGCTTCCACCATAAGAATAAGAGTTTCTTGAATTTTCATTCTTGCTTGTTGAACCACCAAAGCTTTTGAGGCTTGAAGTGCTTGTTGCCTTTTGGAAAGGTTTGGTTTTGTAGGTGCCTTGCTTCCACCTTTGGTCCTAGCCATTGTTCTTCTCCTTGTATGTATCAAGAACCAAAAATTTGCTTTAATTCTTGTGTAATCCTCAAGTTTCAATAAAACCCAAATCTATTTAGGATTCTTGAATTTTGCCTTATATCCTAGAAAACCGATTCAAACTTTGAAGATTTTGATGTTTAGATGGGTTTTTGTTGATAAAGGAGTGATTTGTTTGGGTTTTGAGGGAGTTTGGAATTGATTTGGATGAATTTGGTTGGGAAAATTGATTTTTATGGATGGAGGGATTGAGGGTTTTGAGGGTTTTGGAGGTGTGTTTGTGTTTTGAATGGGTGAAATGAATTGGGAAAGGGGGGTTTTAAACCCGTAATTTTGAATTTCAGCAGGGGAGACGAGCGTCTGCAGTTCAGGATGCTCGAATTCTTTATCATCCAGTTTGAGAAATTGTAACCCTTGCTGAGACGAGCGTCTTTATCAGGAGACGAGCGTCTTTCTGAAGGGAGATGTGCGGATTCTTTTGAGGACGCTCGGATTCTTGGCCAGGGAGAAATCCCAGATTTTAATAGAAGTAGGACGAGCGGATCCTCTGTAAGACGAGCGTCTTGGTTGAGACGAGCGGATTCCTTTAGAAGACACTCAGATCTTCAGTCAGAGAAAAATTTTCCTTTCCAGTTCTCTCAGGACGAGCGTTTATCTCACAGGACGCTCGGATTGCAGCCAAGACGAGCGGATTTCTCATGAGACGCTCGGATTGCTCCTGTGCCTCACGGATTTAGTTTCACCCGTGGGTATTTCATAACCCAAGTCATTCTATCTTCGTTCCTTTGGTCTTCATTGTGGGGGCACTACGAAGCCTTGGATAACCTAGGCAACTGTTATCCCCACACTATGTCAAAACACTACACATCAATAAATATATAAGTCCCTCCCTCACTTTCTCTCAAAATGATAATCTTGATCAAAGCATAAAAATATAAATCCAAAATTGACAAAAATGCAATACAATAAGTAAAATGCAAGTTAAGGGGTTAGGATATTTACAAATGATGGTTTAGGGAGGACTCCACCAAACTCTCATTCATGTATGAGATGTCAACGAGGCATAGCCAAGGTGTTGTTGATGTTGCCCAACACCTTGAAGAAGTAATCGAAGGCTTGTTCATTGTCATTATAAAGATCTTCAATAGACCTTTGCATATGTTGTTCTTCATTGTGGCGACTTGAGTTAACATGGTCACCAAAGCCTTGGTCTTGGGTCATAGCATTACCAATATAAGGGTTGACTAACCCTTCAAACTCTTCATCCCATAGACCACATACTTCATTAGCTTGCTTTCCATTAGTATCATGAGTTGATGAGAACAACTCCTCTTCTTTCTTGTCATTATGGCCAATGAGGCCTTCTTCTTCTCTTGTCATGAGTGGTGGTGAGCTATTCAAGCTCTCATTCTTGTTGAAACATTCTTGCTCTTTGGATGGAGCATCTTGGAGATTATCCACTTTTTTCTCCCATATGGGTGGTGATTCATTACCCATAGCTTGTCCTTTGCATTGAGATGCCAAATTCTTCCTATCACTTTCTCGGCTATAATGATCAACCATGAAACATGGCTTATGTAAGCGGGGAGGTCTCATTGTCTTGACAAGATAAAAGTGATTGTTTCATCTACCACTTCAAGTGTGAGCTCTCTATGTTTCACGTCAATCACCGCTCCCGCGGTGTGTAAGAAAGGTCTTCCTAAAATGATAGGAATGTTGGAGTCTTCCTCCATGTCAACAACAGCAAAGTCCACCGGGATGAAGAACTTGCCAATTCTTACCGGCAAATCCTCCCATACCCCTAAAGGTGTCTTCGTTGATCGATCCGCCATTTGAAGTGTGATATTAGTGCACTTGATCTCTCCAATTCCTAGCCTTTTGCACACCGAGTATGGCATGATACTCACACCTGCCCCAAGGTCACATAGAGCTTTGTTGATCGTAGTGTCGCCAATGGTCCATGGAATAGAGAAACTTCCCAGATCCTTTAGTTTTGGAGGTGAACTTCCTTGTAGGATGGCGCTATTCACCTTGGTGAACGCAATAGTCTCTAGCTTCCGAATGGATTTCTTCTTTATAAGAATATATTTCATGTATTTCGCATAGGCCGGAACAAGGTTAATCAATTCGGTGAATGGGATTGAGACTTCCAAGTTCTTCACTATCTCCATGAACTTTCCAAGTTGTTCATCGAACTTAAGCTTAGCTTGACGACTTGTAAATGGAAGCCTAATCACAATAGACTCTTTCTCCTTAGCCTTCTCTTCATTCTTCTTTGAAACTTCTTGAATGGTGGTGGGTTCTTCTTCTTTCATAGAGTCTTCAACTCTTTCCTTGTCAGTAGCATTCACAACATCTTCATCGATGGGCCTCTTCGGCTCTTCATACCTTGTACCACTCCTCAAATCGATGGCACTCACTGACTCATGTCTTAGGGGATTACCTTGAGGTGGTAATTTCCCCTTTTGTCTTTGAGATCTGGAAGATGCTAATTGAGACATTTGGGTCTCCAACATCTTTGTGTGAGCTACTATGTTGTTAATGGTGATGTCTTTTGCTTGGCTATCCTTTTGCATTTGAGTGAAAAACTCTTGTTGGTTCTTTTGCATTTGGAGGACCGCTTTTTGAACATCAAAACCTTGGTTATTTGTTTGATTCTATGGAGGTTGATTTTGATAACTTTGGTGTTGATTGTAAAAGGGTCTTTGAGCTTGGTTTTGAAGGAAATGTAGAATCATATACATTATAACATACTCTTATATGTCTAATAATTTGTCATAAAATTAATAACGGAACTTATGCATGCAAACAATAAAATGAATAGAGGAGAAATTATGTCCTTACATATTTAATTTCGGATATTTGGGCACAAAAGAGATCACCTTTCTCTTTTGTTCTTGAGCTTATTCCAATGGAAGAATGAAGATCTAAGTGTAAGATCTCTCCCTATGCTTTATACCCAAGGCTCCTCTTAATTAAATCAATATTATAAATACTAGTTATAATATTAATTATAGAGAAAATTGAACCAAAAATATTTATAAACACTTAAGTATTTTCGGTTATGAAGAGAGATAAAGAGAGGATTTTATTTCTCTAGAAAACTTGTATTTTGGATGATGGATTAGGATGAATAATAATCTACAATCTTTTGTATATTATGGGTAAAAAATTAGAAAAACAATGATGAATTGTTCTTCTCTAAACCGTGTAAAAGGGAGAAGAAAAAGGGAGCCAATGCATGGATTTATTTGTCTTCACAATGCGCCATAGGCTTGCATGGCTAAAAAGCAAAACAATCATTATGTTTAGCTACCAATTAAACAATTAATTAGCTTAAACCTCTCCTAAATTTCGGTCCATTTGGTAATATGGAATCCATATTATTTTTGTCAATTGTCTATATGTTACATGTCATATGTCACATATATTTGTTATGTATTTTTAACATATTAAAAATCAACGTATTAATAAAAATACGTCACATACAAAATCGACTTGGTAATATCATAATTACTTGTGCCAAAATATTTTACCAATTTATAAATCACAACTGATTGTATTTATAACAATTCATTCAATTTAATTGTTACATTAAACAATTATTTCATCCGAGTAATGATACAATTCAATTACTCAGACCGTATCTTATTAAATCACATTTCAATATGATACGTAAATTTTACTTCCAAAATCGTCCGTCAATTTTCAAGTAATTTAATTAACTCGCAACATTATACGATTAATTAAATAATCAATTAAAAGGGTTGCCCTTTAGGTATGACCTAGGGGTCATGATCACCACCGTCACACGACGTAATGTCAAACTCTAGTAAGCCAATCATTACCGATATGTGTTGACCAGTTGTGATAACAAAATTACTTCCCAATTGTATTCATTTTAATGAGACTTAAACATGTGATCATCATGATCATGATCGTGATCGCATTATTGTCGGAGGACACATATTCCAACAATCTCCCACTTGTCCTCGACAAGTGTGCGTCACCAATTCTCTTGTCCTATTACTATCTCCCACTCAATGCAAGGTGTCTTTCAGGTCGTACTTGCAAGTGATCATATCGAGAGTGGTTTCCTCGATCTGGAGAATAACTGATTGACCGGATTTATCCACTCTGGATACCTTCCGAGCGTGGCCACGCATTTCCAGTTCATTACTCCTCGAGTGGCCCTGAGATATTGTTATAACCCTGACTAGGGGTGGACAATTCCTATCGCACTCATTCCCTTCGACTAGCCACAGACATCATAACCCAAAATATGCCCATTTGACCCCATTTACGAAGGTCGTAGTAACACAAATCAAAGTTAATCTGAAATCGTGCCATCTTAGGTGAATAGTCTTTAGTCAAAAGAATCGACTCATTTGAATACTATAGTAGCTCTCGCCACGACCAGGCTATATAAATTTGCAGAACTCTATAAGCGGTCATAAGGCCCGACAAAATGTTCCTAACAATCCGCCTATGTGATCGACTAGTCATCACACATGACTCTATGGCACTTGAACTTGCCATCAATCGCATCACACTCTAGTCACTTCGAGACGTCACCTCATATAAGTAACTATGGGCATAAACAATGTTAATCCATGTTCACTTTAACGGGGTTCAATTGTCTCCACAACCCGTTTGGATATAACAATGTACCAAGTGAGTTAATAATAACTCAAACGACAAATGTCGACATCACACTCGGGTAGTCAATATCATATTACAACCTTGTGATGTTTATTATAAGTGTAAACACTTATCGATTGCAATAGAAGTTTAACATCCCATGTGTCCACGTGTTCAAACTTCTTATACTTGCAATTTCCTTCACATTCATGTTCTCATACCATGAATTTAACCAAGCATACATCAAGGTTCTCGACCTTGGTTTTGGTTCTTTAACTTGAAAGAACTTTCTTATCGATCATCTCATAATGAACGAATTTGTGATGAATAATACAACTTGTACCGATCAAGTATTCCATCCACACACAATGCACTAGGTATATGTTTTGTAGAATCTTGTAACAATTGACAAGATTATTAGCTTAGTACTTCTCACAAGTCCTAGCTTTATTAGGAAAGATTGTTTTGAATAACCTCTTATTTAACCAAGTATCTTTCCAAAACTTCTCATTTCTCTTTCTGGGCTTGAAAGATTTGGGATTCTCATAAATCCTCATATGTGCTCGGATTTTCTACAATATGTGCAAACTCTTGACACACAATAGAACATCCGTCAATCACTGAAATCGCTCATCGGATTCTACTCGAGAATTCATGACGCTTCTATTATGGCTCACCAAGTCAATCATCATGCTCTTATGCATATGATTCATAATTGGACATGTACATGATTATTCTAATGGCGGAAACATTAGTTACTAATAATCATGAGATCAACCGTTCATAGGTTCAATGAACTACCATGACTACTAATGGTAATCCCATTTTCATTCATACGAATAACCTACGCGTATGTTGATGTGATGTGTATCTCTTAATACTAATCCAACATCCCATGATGTAATTGGATTCATCATTGTCCATTTTCATCCAGAATTGAAAACTCAAAAGCTTCTTTATGAAAGAAGATATTAGCTCGTCATTCTTTAATGAGTAATGAGTTTTATACATTCAAGGATGATAGCTCCCACTAAATTCTATGTCTTCACATGAGAATTTCCTAACTCCCACTCAATTCTACATATTTCGAGATGACTTCTTAATCGAAATTTGTCAAGAATATAAATATAAATTGCTTTGCCAAGTTACTAGGATAAAACCATATGTGTTCCCATCATATCCTTTCAAAAATGCCTATTTTGAAGTGGTCTCATCTCAACCTTACGGAAAGAGATTTTAAATCTCTAACACACTCATGTCATAATGATGTGTAGCAATGTCATTATTCAAATACAAATAATATTTAGAATAGGTCCTTCGGAATACCCTTTCGGAAGGAGGTTTAACCATTTCATAGGGAGGTTAAACAATGACATTTGCGGTTAAAACGTTGGCTATTGAAGATATCGGAATATCAATCTTTGCAACTTGATCATAACTAGTATGTTACTATGATTCATTTAGGCTCTTAAGTAAAACTCATGATTGAAACTATTGGTCAAATGATTCATAACCTTAGTCAAAAGCTTGTTAAGACTTTACATTAGTCATTATTCTTCCAAAACTTCTTTTGGTCTCCTCGTGTAGTTATCTTGAGAATAAACTCTTATGATTATTCCACTTGATCTCTTAAGTCATTTAGAACTAACTTGTGACTATAGATCTCATCTATTTGGTATACTATGTAAATAGATATACCTTCATTCAAATCATTCTTTCTTGCGTAGATCTTCATTTACACAAGTACACAATTATATCTTGCCTTGTGTGTTGTGTCCTCATTTTTCTCCCACTCTATCTTTAGAATGAATACACTAATCATTCAAAGATAGCATATGAGACACAAATTAATGATGTTGAAGTATAAGGAGGACTACCTCATAGGTTGACTAATTGTTATTGATTTCATATGTGTACTTGGTGGTTGACATACCTTTAAGAGAGTTCATAGACTCAAAATCACTTCATTAATGATCATACACAAGCCTTAAGCATGTGGACATATAATGAAACCGGTCATTATATTTGTCTATTAGATCACTTTAAGTGAATAATCTTATGTTTCAAAACGCAAGCAATTTAAAGATGAATTTTAGAACATAAAGGATAAATGATAAAACGTGTGACTTGGGTTGCAAACCAAGTCACTATCATCAAAATACAAACCATTATCCAAAATACCTTTCCATGTCGAACACGGAAACTTAAAGTTCTAAAATTCAAAACATAACTTAAAATAAGACAATGAAAAACAAAGCTCCATAAAAGCTATCCTTAGCTTCTTCATGGTTTCTTATGCTTGCTTTTCTTTTCCTTTGTCTTTGCTTGGTGGCGGCCCTATTTACAATAAAAAGGGAGATACATTATCACAACTTTGCATCATAATACCATAGTTGAATTTTGAAACACAAAAGAAGGTTAGTCATTTACCTACT